>NC_064307.1:33287473-33420770 GCF_023373825.1 Bactrocera dorsalis
ACTTGTAGGTAAGTAGATAAAGATGGGCGGCAGAACATCCTTGGGCCGGGCGCTCGAAGTTGTAGCTACGCCACTGGTCGTAGAAGAGCACGGTCGATGTAGATCATACCTTAGGAACCCCCAAAAAACGGATGTTCTCTTTCTGGCCGTTTGGAAGTTTGCTGTTTCGACTGTCCCTTGACTATGGTATACTTATGTACAGAGTTGCATCACAAGTCCTGCTCGTTTGTTTTAGCATCTGGTATAGTGTGTTCGATTCGCTATGGGAGCAACGCTTTGCGAATTGAGCCAAGAGAAATCACATCAAAGACTTGCGATAAAAATAGGCAATTCGTAACTAGTTGAGGTCCTGTCAGAAGAACAATAAAATTATGAAGTTTCAAGCCGAAATATAGTACATGTACATATTTTAAAAAACTTTTTGTTTTATAAAAGGTTCTATATCTCAAGACAAGCCCTCTATATAACAAATATGCAGATATTGGATACTTTATTAAATTTTCAGTTTTACATAAAATAAAAGTTCTATACCTTTAAAGAAACAAATACATAAATATATAATATATGCATTTGTACATATGATACACATAACCCGAAATTTATGTCCACTATTTTATGGCGCTACAAACAACCGTTGTGTGCAACATGTTGAAAGAGTTCAATAATAATGTAAGACCAAATTCACGGAATTGCTTCTCCATCTGCTGAGATTAGCAATAAAACTGCGCATCAACAAATCACCGCTTTTACGATGGGTTGTGTTGAAGTAGCGCTGCAGTTGCATCGGTTTTGCTTGAATGCATCACATATTTAACTAACTCGTTTATTTGAAAGCTATAAATGTGAACAATTTCAGTTTCGGTTTGCTTGGGTGATTTCATTAGCTTCGGAATGCTGGCGTTCTCATTTTCTTAAATTTCATCATCACACTCTTGAAAAATTTTACAAAAAAAAAAGAGTTTAAATTTTTATGAGACCTTTAATGAAACTGAATTTAGTCGAAATAATTTTCCCACGCATATTGGTAGCTGCTTTAAGATTCTAATCGAATTCTCGACAAGTGTCTTTCAAAATGTCGCATAATCACTTTGCGTGGCATTTAGTTAATGTAATAAAGGATTAATATCTTAATGCTATTTACGTCAAAATTAATCCACTAAGAGGTCAACCATCACGTGATACACAAGTGATAAGGCTTCTAATATGTGTGTGTATTTGTGTTTGCAGAAATGAATGTTCTTCTACACATGTTGACCCACTTTGTATGCAAACTATAACACCACTTTAAGCTAGTAGTTGTCAATACATGCAGATATGTATTTACATATGTATGTATATTGTCGTTGATATTCCTAAAGCAACCATACATATGTACATATGTATATATTTAGATACATGTATGTTATTTATACTTATGCACCAGTGAAGATCTCAAGAATAGCTGCAAATGCGATTAAATTTAATGATTCGGAGGCAGTTGCGATTTCATTATCTGGGTCTACAATACACACATACATGTACAAACAGTTGTGTTCGTAATAATAATAACGCCTTAGTAGTAATGTTTTTATAAATAACTGCGAATAAGCTTGTTTTCGGTTTTTACGATATAGACAAAAACTGGTATATAAAAATTAGATAAAATTTATACCCTAAACAGAGAAGTTTGTAAGAAAAAAACTTCCGAGACCCCATAAAGTTTATATAAACGGTGATCTATTTCAAGGTTTCCTACTTTTTTAAAGAAAACACATAGAAACTTCAAATTTTATGGCGAATGTTAGTCATCATTCGAAAGAACATTCTTTGGCATTTATTTTTTGAAGATTATCTCTTTGAAATTTTGACCCTGACTACGTCTCGGAGTCTCCATTCCTAAGTTCAATTTTTGTCTGTACATATTCCCAAAGGAAAAAGTCTAACGGTACGATATCACAGGATCTTGGTGGCCAACCGACCGGCTTAAACTGTGAAATTATCTGCCCACCGAAGTATTCTCTTATTAAATCCAAATTTAGCTGAGATCACGAGATTAAATTTCAGACATCAAGTAGTCGGTTCTTATAGCGCGATAACGGTCACCACTGACGGTTTCATCATTTTTGAAGAAATATGGACCGATGATTCCATTGGCCCAAAAAACGATTACGATGAAATAACAAGTCTTGAATCTCTAGAGGTTGTGCTCTTCGTCCCAAATGCGGCAGTTTTGCTTGTTTATATACTCATTGAGCTAGAAATGGGCCTCATCGCTGAACACAATTTGGCTCGAAAAAGTCGAATCTTCTTGGAACTTTGGAGAGCCCATAGAGCGAAGCGTTCCGCTTTGGGAAAGTCGAGCGACTTCAGTTCTTGCACAAGTTGTATTTTATACGCTTTTTATATCTTGACGTAAAATTCGCCAAATTGTTTCATACGTCATTCCGAGTTGCTGCGAACGGCGTTGAATCCACGGTTTTCGTGTATACTCTCAGCTACGACTGCTATATTTTCTTTACTGGGGGCTGGACGTGGTCTAATAATGAATGGTCTCAAGATAAACGAACGATTTGTAAACGTTCATTATTTTCATTCACTGCCCACAGACTTTTTTTGCAATTGACAGCGATGTAAGCTCTAAGACTGAGAGGAGCCTCCTTACTAGTCGTATGTATTAAAGAGCATTCTAAGACACTCAGTAAGTTTCCGTTTCTACCCAATATCATGGATTTTTGAATCATTTAGAACGAAATATGCCTACTCTTCCAGAGAGTGAGAAAGGGAGGAAGTGAAGAGGGATACAGGGATGAGTATTTATTTGGATGGGTTCAATCTAGATAATCGAGTGTGAGGTGGTGATGAGATACCAGAATGGACTACCGACTACCACAGCAGTGTCTACCAAGCTAGATTACAACAATAAAAGAAAACCTTCTTATTATGACAAAGAATGTGCGCCACAACAAGAAATATATTTATATACAGATAGCCAAGCGGCTTTGAAATCACTGAAGTTTCTTAGAGTGAAGATAGCGAAAGAATGCATTTATCTCTTGGTGGATCTAACATCCCATTTAACAATAAACCTGCAATGGGTTCCAGGACATAGTGATAGAGTGGTTACCAGGGGTAATTCTGAAGAAAATGAACTGGTCAGAGCAAGCACCACCTAACAACTAGAGTCCAAAAAAGAGAGAATGTTTATGCCTCTGGCTACTTATATATATTTAATAAGATATTATGGTGTGAGGAGATTTTAGTCACGGTAGTTTCACAATGGGCCTCCTAAAGTCATAGGTGCGTCGTCAAACATCCACTCTATCTATATGAAAAAGTGTTTACGAGAATTTACATATATTATAGTCCTAAGCAACACTAAGATCTTCGAATGCCAAAAATATGTCTACGAATTAGCCAATTTCATATAGTGCTGCACATAATTATTTTCGTTACTCTAACAAACCTTATACCAAATATGGCACTCAGTGCATAAGATATTACGATCCTCTGATTTTGAGCCCACAGGTGTCCCTTGTTACTGCGATTCTCTGTACAAAATTACATTACTATGGTATATCCTAATTTTGTGCTTAGTTATGGCACTTTATAGGGTTTCTTTTAATGATGTTTAGTGGACGGAAGAACAGACAGTCACTCGTATTTCAACTCGTCTTATCATCCTGATTTTTTCATTTATATATCTAACTCGATTGGTTTAAGTGATATATAAACCGTTAGGTGAACAAAACTATTATCTCCTGTATTGATTCGTGTTTTTGGAAAAATCACATATTATCAACATACAGAGAGGTACCTCACATACTAACATAAAAAAATGTATAAGGAGTAAAGCAGTGGCGGATTCCGAGGGGGAAATGAGGGAAATTTTCCAAAACCAAGAATCTGCGGCCGACAAACAAAACGAGAAAATTTCTGCGTAAGAACTTGCGAAGAATACAACGGGGTCTCAGTGTACACTACTCTCTTGGATGCAATTGGCGAAGATTTGAAGACGCGCTTTTCTAAAGAAGAATTGAATGAATTTCAAATGAGTTTGCTTCATCTTGCAAAAGTATTTGTTTTGAAAACCAAAGGAATGGAAAATTTTATTGACTGCTTGATAGATAGAGTAAAAGGCCTTTTGGATAATAACAACGTCGTGCGACGTTTGAAGCTCAATGGTGAACATGATCACTGAGAGTGCCATTGGGGTTGGAAGCAAAAGTCAAAAGACAAGAAATTACCGACTACTGCATTGAAAACGTTTAAGAACTGCGATGCAGACCTATACTCCATAATTTTTATTTTTCTTCGTTTATTCTGTACACTTCATTTGACGAATGAGAGCCTTGAACTCTCTTTTTTTATAATAATCTTCATCTTTCAAGTAAATTCGTATTATTTTCGAATTTCAATCGCATGTCTCACAGATTGATTGAAATATGCGGTAAAAAGTTATTCAAAGGTACCTTAGTCCACATATTCAGAATTCTTCTGACGTAATATGGATTTGTTTAGTGAGTTATCGCACATTTTGTAGGTATTTAGTTTTATTTTCAACACAAGCGTTATATGCGAAGTGAGCGGGATTATCAGCCGATTTGACATATTTCACACTCTCTGAGGAGGAGCTGGTTGGACTCGTCTTAAGCAAGTTTGGTTGAAAAAGCTTTAATGGTTTGTGAAATGTTTAAACCGCAAGTCCTCCTCTTACTGTGAATGTTTGTATTAAATAACAGTTTTAGCAGCTCAGTTATAACACATTTATGTGCCGTTATGTGGGCGTGACAATCGTCTATTAGGATAATTTTAAGTCATTATAAATGAAAGTTTTAAATTTAGTAATTTGAGGGTAGCTTATATAATTTTGTACATACATACACCAAATACGTACATATGTATGTATACATGTATGTAGTGTAAACAATTGGCTATAAATTCAACTTCAATGCGCTTTTCAAAGCTTGTCGCTCGATCAAATTTCATCTTCTCTTTTATACGCCACATTTATTGTCGACACGTCTGAGTGTCTGTCTGAATGCCTGTCGGTGTGTCAATTCTTGTCTATTTGCATGACATCTGTGCCCGTTGGCGACAGCAAAAGGTCCTTCCGACGTACACAAACTGTTAGCACGTATCATTAAATATGAGTTTCCATGTTCTTACACATTTGCTTTTATACTGTAAATTTAATTTTGCGTTAATGTGGGCATATGCACTAATGTATGTGCAATATGTACATATTTGTGTGGACTATTATGCGTTTCTCTTGCATTAGACACTTTATGTGAGTCATACGTGAAGGCGTTTGGTGTCTAATTTTATTTGAGCAATTTGTAATTGTAATCTTACTGTGGTACATCTATGTAAGTGAGTATTTTTATACTCTCGTAATGAGTTCAACAAGAGTAAAATATTTTTTTTACTGAACGGTTGGGTATATCACCTAAATTTTATTGATGTACCAAAAAGCTATTTTTTAATAATAAAAAAAAACTCAGGAATTTCAAAAAAAAAGCGATTTTTATTTTCATGCAGTCGCCATTTTTCAACAAATTTTTTTTTCGTGTTCCTTGAGGTAGGGACTATAACAGCATCCTTACTGATTAAGGATTTCTTTTAATTTTTTTTTCAGACCACCAGGAGAGTCAGGATCAATGTCACCAGGATGTGCCATTTTTTTTACACCTGTCTCTCTTCCCCTAATTTTTTAATTTTTAATTAAATTTAAAAATTACTTTTTTGTAAATTTTTTTTCTGTATTCTTAAGATATCAATAAAAACACCATACAAAAATGGATAGTAAAATATTTTTGGTTTTCTTTAAATAAAACTCAAAAAACTGTCCAAAATTTGATTTCTAGAGTAGAATACCACCATAAGTGGGCGAAACAAAATCAGTGTATTACGTAACTATAGGACCATCAAAGTCATCTTGATTTTTTGTTCCTTCTATTTGACAGTCATAACTTCGAAGTCATGGATAATTTTGTTTATCCTGGAACCAGTATTAACACAAACAACGATGTTAGTTTCGAAATTCGACTCAGAATAACTCTTACCAACAGGACCTACTTCCGACTGAGTGGACAATTGAGAAGTTAAGTCCTCTCTCGACGAACAAAGACCGAATTCTTTAAGTCATTCACTCATGGACGATGACAACATCTGATTAATCGGCGTTTCGAGTTTTCGAGAGAAAGGTTTTGCGGAAGATTTATGGTTCTTTGCGTGTAAGCGACGGCGAATATCGGATTCGGTGGAACAACGGTACGAGATATACGACGACATTTGCATAGTTCAGTGGTCATGTCATTCGAATGGGTGAAAACAGTATTGTATTGACACAGTACCCGCCGGGGGAAGTAAATAAATTTATTGTAATAAGACTACAGGGTTTGTCCTTAATGTAATAGTACTGATTTTCTTCCGCCGCGACTGTACTTCGGAACGTGCGCGCTGACTGGATTCGTTAGAAGGCATTCCTAGCAAACGAACGAGCGGCTGGTCAGTTGTCTCCGAGACCCGGAGAGTCAAGACAAACATTTTTGCGCCAATTATTTCTGTGAGTAGTTCAAGCCGAAAATGCAGTTCACTGACGACCAGAACTTGCGGCGAGTAGAAGTGTGCCAAGAAAATTTGAACATGTGTGAAAGTGACTTCCAATTTTTATTAACGTAATTAAAGGTGACAAGACATGGATCTTTGAATATGATCCCGAGACAAAGAGGAAATCTTCCAAGTGTCACACGTCGGCGTCTCCCTGCCCAAAAAAGAGAAGAATGAACAAATCCGTCCACCAAGAATTTGTTCCTCCTAGACAAACCGTCAACGTCAAGTTTTACGTGGAAGTTCTCAAGAGACTCCAAACGAAGGCTTAATCGGGTCCGCAATACATCGGAGCCGATTGGAGGTTGCACCATGACAACGATCCGGCTCACACCGTCTTTCTTGTGAACAGCTACCTAACCATGGCGGGCATAACAATGCTTCTGCAACCGCTGTACAGCCCAGATGTGGCCCCCGGACTTTTTTGTTTCCTTGTCTAAAAAGGGCGACGAAAGACAAGCATTTTGAGGCGACAGGGGAATCCAAGCAGCGCGCACCTCGGCTCTCAAGGCTTTTGCGGATAATGCCTTCAATGCTTGGAAGCGCTGCATCGACGCAGAAGGAGCCTATTTTGAAATTTTTTTAAAGAATTGTAACGATTGGTTCAATAATTTTTTTTAAATCGGCTCAGACAAACTCTGTAAGTGGGCATATTATCTTTAGTATAGGTACTAGAACCCGCTTATCATAAATTTGTACAGACCTCTAAAAACATTTCCCCACAATTTCCTACGTATTGTTAGCATGCTTTGTGTACTGCTCCGTTCGTACTTAACCTTTCCTTACTTCTCTTATTTTACCTCCATTATTTTTTCGCACATTTGGTTCGCCATATTTCGTGTTATTTTATGACACATCTTCCACATTGTTTGTACGTCGATGGCGTTGCAGTTTTCTGCCAAGTGTGAAGGCGTACAGTGTGTTGGTATTCGACAATAAACGCAGAGAATCGAAAATAAAAGTAATTAAGACCATTTCCGCTTTTTCTAATATGATACCACATATATATTGAACATATTGGAAGGTCAGAAATTGTTCCAATTATTTAGATTATCTGTATCTGCGATAGATTTGGATTGTGCTATAATTCGAGAAATAAAAAAAAAATAAAATTTATAATATTTTATGCTTTAATTAATATTTATTTAAAAATTACTTACTTAATCTTTCAAAAACTTTTTTCTGTAAGAACACGAGGAAATTAATCCTAAATGTTTCATCAGCGGTCATGTCAAATGATCGTATCAGACAAATTTAATGCAATCTCACGAGTTGTCATTCGACGATTTGCATCGACTAGTTCGAAATTTCCGGAACAAAATTTTTCAAACTAATTTTGGCATTAGCGTTCAGTCAACACATCTTTTCCGTACACATTATCCTTTTTCGCCTGGCTTGAACTGTATATAAGCTTTTGTGTTTTATCGAAAGAGTACGTCGGAGACCATGTAAAAGGCATATATAAATGATCATGAGCATGATGACCCGCGTCAATTTAGCGACATATAGAACATAGAACATAATTGAGGTCTGCAATGCCTTGTATAGAGTGCAACAAAGAGTCAGAGTTTGTCTCAGGGGAGGTTGATCACATCTTTAAACTTTGCATTGTTGTAACCTTCCAGCAGTAGCCAAACGTTGCATATTCCTGTTGTCTGCTGCCAGTGCCGTTCTCTTTCTGTCTTTTTCTCCTCCATGTGGAGTACCTCCTTTATTGTGTGGGGACCCACAGTTATTCATGGTTCCGGCCCAATCATCCTGGCCGCTGACGGACTAGTTCGTCGGTCAGTTCATTGCCGCCTACACATTTTGTCCCGGCACCCAGATCAGGTGGACACGGTTGCGAACTTATAGGCGAATCAGCCTCCTTATACACTTCTCCACTAAAAGCGATTTGGCCCCTTAAGCTAAGATCACTTTTAGAACCGCTTGACTATCCCTAAGTATAGTCGCAGAAATTTTTAAAGTTTGAAAAGTGAACTTTCTGAATACGTGATGATTATTTTTGAGAAACGAAAATTAGTTGGTGAAATTTTAGTTTGAATGAAAAAACGAAAATCGCTATGTAAAATGTATGGAAACCTAAAAAAAAAATAGCGACCCCTTACAGTTAAGCTGTTTTTTGTTTGTCAATCACTAACATTTGAGGGGGTAAGAGTTGAAAAAAAAAATCAAATTTTTTTTTGAAGCACCCTCATGTACGTACATTACAACCAACATATTTGTCTTAATGGACACGTATTCCGATACATATACATACATACATATAAAATACATACAAATGCCAACATGCTCGTGCGTTCATGTAATGTAAGGCAAAACTGTCTTTTTCTTTGCCTTTTCCTCACACATAAATGTTTTCGTATGTTTCTCAAATAAATTAAGATAAGTGTCATAGCGTTTTGTTTCTATGCAGCGCTTTGACATTTAGCTGTGTGGAGGAATACTTAAGTGTATTGTCAATTCATCGTAACGGCACATTTGTGTTCAATGTAGACGCTTTTATGGCAATTGTGTGTTAACTAGAAAGCTCTCATTCTAATTTAAATTGCCCCACCTTCCACTTCATTAACATTTGATATATCCAATTATGAATATGGGCCATTGATAGCATACAAGCACGTACAAATTAGTATGTAGATATGTATGCAGATAAGTGTTGAATGAAAATTGGCAGTTTCATGGATACAAAGATACCAGAGTTATTTTTTATAACTCACTTTTCGACATACATATATGATTATATATTAGTATTCATTAAAGTTTTTATGGCGTATGAGATTTGTTGTCATATTAAGCTATATACAATACGTAAAGGCAATTAGAAGTGATACGAGGAGAGTTTTGGTTTTGATACCCTCGGTTTTTTTGAGATATGATTTGCAGAGTTCATACTCATCTCACATGCTGGAGAAAAGAACTCGAACTGCAGAACTTAAATGAGCAGGTTCAATTTTCCATAAGAGTGTACAGCTGCTGACGTATGCCGATGATATTGATATCAGTTGAAAGTCATAACTTCGAAATTGTAGAAAATTTCGTCTATCTTGGAACCAGCATTAACAACAACATAAAATGGAAATCAAGCGCAGAATAACTTTTGTCAACAAGTGCTACTTTGGACTGAGTAGGCAATTGAGAAGTAAAGTCCTCTCTCGACGAACAAAAACCAAACTCAATATTCCCGTCCAGCTATATACATATATAGTGCGGAAGCATGAACGGTGGCAACACTTGATGAGTCGGCCTTAGGAGTTTTCGAGAGAAAGGCCCCGCGAAAGATTTATGGTTATTTGCGTTCTTTCACATAGTTCAGCGAATCAAGAGACAGCGGTTGCGCTAGAATGGAGAAAAATGGTCGAATATTGTGGAAATGCAAGAGATACCCTGAGCGCAAAGCGCGTGCCGTTAAGAGATCGGAAGGAGGGGTAAAACGTTGACGAATATATTAAAATAAAAAGCCCTAATTAATGTCTTCACGTGATTCTCACATCGAAAGAAAATTTGAGGTGTTGTGCCAGAAGTGAGCAGTAGAAGAATAGCAGTGGAAATGGAAAACAAACGTTAGAAAAAACGACCCAGTACCATTCCATTTGTAAGATATTGGAATCATAATTCATTCACTTTTGTCATTGCTTTGATGAAAACTTTCTTTTCAAATTATTTCTTGTTGTTATTTACAATTGGACCGTCTAAAGCAGACAGCTTTGGACAATAGAAGAAAGAAACAACAGAACAACATCAAGCCACACACATCACATATAGTCACACCACAGAAGTTTCGGTTGCTTGGTTAGGGGATTCTTAAGCATCCACGTTATATTCCAAACCGGGCAACAAGTAATTAAAACCTGCTTATTTTCATGGTTTTCTTTCTATTGTGATGATTTAATATTTTTTCATGAAAAAATTTTTCATTCTATTTATTGTGATGATTTTCTTGGTAAAAAATTCGCCTCATGAGAAGCATGTTAGTATCGTCCCATTATTTTTACCAATAGTGACTACGCTTGCTATGGAAGTAGCATTATGAAATTACCTTTAAAATAGCAACAAGTTAGGAAAAATAATACAGTAGATATTTGACAAAACTCGATACATTCTAACCAAGCTAAATCGAATCTTTCCAACTATGCCATATAAAACCATTTAATAAACCCATTTACTACCATAGCACAAGTCGTTTCATTCGAGGTTCCCTACTTTTTTTTAAGAAAAAACACAGAAACTTAAAATTGAATGGCAAATGTTTATTATCATTCGAAATTTATTTTTTGAATTTTACTTTTTTCAAATATTGGTCGCGGTTCCGTCTCAGATGATTCATCCGTTGAGTCCAATTTTCTTTGACTCGTTCGTGCATTTTGACTGGTAACTGGCCCATGACACACGTGATGTTTTGCTTCAAGGCCTGAATCGGACAATACGTCCACATAGACCTTGCATATCCCCACAGGAAAAGGTCTAACGATGTGATATCACACAATAAATCCACTGATTGATACGATGTGTGGGAAATGGCGCCGTCTTGTTGAAACCAAATGTCACCGATATCACGAGCTTAAGTCTTAGGGATCAAATAGTTGGTTATCATGGCGCGATAACATTCGCTATTGACGTTTAAGTTCTTATCGCCACCAGTTTTGAAAAAATATGGTCTGATGATTCCACCAGCCCTTTTTTCTCTGGATAAAAAGACAGCTCTTGAGTCTCTTCAGGTTGTTGTTTTAGTTCCAAATGTGACAATTTTACATATCCATTAAGCCAGAAATGGGTCTCATAGCTGAACTAAATTTGGCTCGAAAACGTCGGATCTTCAAAAGCCCATAGAGCAAAGCGATGTCGTTTGGGGTAGTCGAGCGTCTTCAGTTCTTGGACAATGTGTATTTTGTACGCTTTCAATTTAAGATCTTGACGTAAAATGCGCCAAGTTGTTCCATCCCTCTACTTGTATCACCCGTTATAAATAACTTAGTATGCAAACCTTTCAGTACAAAGGTAAATGTAAAGCTTAATGCAACTGCATTTTAGACACTTTGTGAGTACGTGACAGAAATTTCATGCTTGTAGTAGTTGCACATATGTATGTTATTGCTAAAGCAATGAAGACTATGATTATTTGAAGTTTAACGCTTGAAAGTTAAATTTCGCGCATCATACTAACGGATGTTGTGAACTCAAAATAAAACTTGTACAGCGAGATATTTTCACTTTGAAGGTACTTTTCTCTTGAACTAATTCAGATTTTAAGCAGCAACGAGTTACAGTATGAGAATATTATGAGTTCTCTGTATTTTTGTAATAAAAATTTACAATGAATGAATTTTGATGTTAACTATTGCCAAAAATATAAAAATCTATTGTTCAGTACATTAATACATATTGCAAAAAGAATTGTGAAAGTGGAAGACTTAATGATAGTGGAACAACAGGATTCAAACTGAAAGTAAAATTGCTCGTAGTATCAAGCACCACACCAAAATATCCTCTATCTATATTTTACAGGTGGACTCAAATTAAATTTATTGGGATCTGATGGTCGCTGATTTGTGTGGAGTAAAGGGCTAAGTGCTAAGAGATAAAAAATGGAGTAGAACTGGCAATAAGGAATTATGTAAAGAGGGCATTATTAAAAAATAATTTGGCTCCGTCAGCAGCTAAACTCAAATCGAATGGTTTATAAGGTATTTGATAAGGATTGTTTGTTATAAGTACTGCTGCCATATCCTTTCCGGAGTCCAGACAAATATATAAATATATAAATCTCTAATAAGTATACTCACAAAAGGTGTAAAATGAGTATTTCACTGTACTGCAACATAAAGCGAAGACACTCTCCCTCTCTCTTTTGAGTCGTTGTAGTTATGCGTAAATGTTTTTCCATTCATAAATTCCTAAAACTCCCAAGTGATTACGTGCAGGTAAGTGCGTATGGACTTGGTCAGATTTACAACTGAATTCACCTTTGTTCTGCTAATGGTAACAGCAAGCGAGCGCTTCAAGAGAGTCTCGATAACACGCATATAAACTGTTATACGCTGTTGCATATGTCCTGCTGCTCCCTCGGTCTTTGTCGTAAAAAGACGGAATACACGTAAAATTTACTCCATTAAAATATGTGTGTGCTGTAATTTGAGATTTTGTCTCAGGCGAAAAGAGAGAACACAACAGAATTGATGAAAATAAAATGCGAACTTAAATATAAAGAGGGATTCAAGATTAATAGAGAAGGGAAGAGAAGATAAGCAAGAAAATAGCGATGAAAGCGGAAATGAGAATTTGATTGTGTATTTATATTTGAGTGTGTCAGCAAGTCATTCAAGGATAAAGTTCTAAGTTGGCGCGCTTCCGCCGCACTAAGGGGTATTTGATGCAAAAAACCGGTCATAATTATTTAGGGACCTATATTATTTTAAAATATAATAAAAAGCAATATTGAATCAATATATCGCATTTATTAATAAAAATACATGATTAGAATATAAAAAAATAACTGAAAATAAAATAATATAATTAAAAAAAAATTAATCAGTTTCAGGATAATCTAGTTCGCTGATTACATCAGAATCCTCTTCCTCGACAGTATTCTCGTCTGACCTATTGAGATTAGGTGTTGCTGCAGTTAAAATTGATTTTGCTTCCTCGGAAAATGGCACGAGTTTCTTCTTATTCTTTGGACGATTGCAGCTGATAAGTGGATCGGATGTTAAAAGCAGTCTGTTCAAAACATCTCTGTTACACTCGATTCTCGAAAACTTTCGGACCAAATCTACCCGATATTTTCTGATATGTTTATTTCGGGACTCAGCAGCCTCCTCGGATAATTGTCCAATTGGAAGAATTGCCTCTGCGCTCCGTGTATCAGGATTTTGTGGACAGTTGGCGACATTGGATACCAACCGTACATTTCCACATACAATTTTGCCGTGTCTTGGGCATAATCATCGAATTTTTGAGGATCAATCTCATGACCACTTGATATTATTTCAAGAATAACTTTAAATCTTTTTATTACTTCGATGTTGATGCCGGTGATGCGAGAAGAGCATTCTGCATTTTCGAAAAATTTCCTAGATGTATTCCCGTCATTACTATTTCCAAAACCATGTTTAGGAACATCAACCAGTAGACCCATTTCATCTTTAAAACGTTTTTGTATTGTCTCTTTTGTTTCCTTAATAATCTTTTTGTCTTCTGCTGTACGGGCTCACCAATTCTTTATGGGTTCTTTATATGCTAAGTGCAACAACAACTCAAAAAACCGTATTCGGGCGTGGAGTACTGAGAGGCCAAACTTTAAAGCTTCTTGATTTATGACACCTTTTTTTAATTTATTAAAATCTTTTGAAGTCTGACCGCATACATAACATCGCATAGTAGAGGTTGTATCCGTTGCAGCGTTACAAACTTTCCCGTCTACCATTGTCAGTAATATTTTATGAATGATGTGCGCTGATGTTTCACTGTCTCTTGTATCTTCCAGATCTCTGGCTTGATTTTCGATGTATTCTATTTCTTGTTTTGTTACATCTTTTGTTTCGTGAGTAAACTGAGCTCTAATAGGCCTGCAGAATCTCACCGAAGATGGCGTAGGGTTTTGCCAAATGGTTTTTGTTGTTTCACCATTGAAAGTAACAACCAACCTCACTGGAACAATCGAGCTCACAAATATACTTGAATCGTCACCAGAAAGATTTTCAAATTTTTGCTTAAATGGAGTTTGGTGTGATCCATCGCACCCCCATTTTGATATCAAAAGAAGGCTCTGCTTCTCGGCGTCAGTTAATGTATCTATGACTTCTTTTAAATATTGGATGAGGCGCAAAGCCGTATGATCCAGCAAAGCTTGAAGTTCTACATTAAAGCTAGTCTCTGTAACCGTTATTTTATCTTCCTCCGGGTAAGCACTTTTTTTTGCCTTTTGCAGCAAAGAGTAGCAAGGATAGATAGTTTTACGTCCGCCTTGTAATAAATTCCACTGACTTCTTGTGAAATTACCTTCAACAAATAAGGATAATGCTTCTTCTATAGTATATTTTTTTTCCACGTGGTCTTTTTTAGATGAAATTATCGTTCTGATCTTCTTGGCTCTCGTAGGTGTTGAAGTTATTTCCTTAATCATCTTTGAAGTGTGTATGTTTCCGGAAGTGCCCTGACTTACACATGCAGCGAAAGTCAACTCCTCGACAGGTACGTGTTTCTTGTCTATTGTTAGTTTAGGATCATTGCGATCTCTAGGGCAGACAGAATTGTTTTTTAACTATTATTCGTTTAGGATCATTTGCGGTCTCAAGGGCAAACAATCCTTTACATTGCATACATTAAATACTAAGGTCTCTAATCAATATACCCGAAATGAACATTTATTACATTGTTGATAGAAATGGGTATTTGTAAATAGATACCTACGTTTAAGACTAGATTTGTATACGCTGGCGATAATGAGCATAAATATTTGAACTATTACAATTGTTTCTTAACAAAAATATCTTCTTTACAATTGTAGCCGTTAAGAACTGTTCAGAAATCTGAACAACATCCTATTACACCGTGCACTTTAAAAAAATACCTATAAACATGGGGTGGGTTGGGGGACAATTTTACTTCGGTTTCGGATAGAAGAAGGTCCAAATTAAATTTCCGTACCAGAATTCTGGCGCGACAAATCCCGACAAATAATCAAAAACAATAATGTTATACTTTTTTTGTAAAAAATACTATATTCTTGCAAAGGCAACTAACAACATCAGTTTAAATGCTTAAATTTAAGAATAAATTGACTGTTATACGTCTTAATCATAAGTACATACCTTTTACTTCCATATTCAATAAAAAATTTCCAAGTAAATCTCCACGCGCAGCCGTATCAACCAAGGGAAATTATGTAAATAATCGAGAACGCCGAGAACAGACCAACGCGTTACACTCATTGTTTGGGTTCCGACTGGATCCGTGGCGAGAGAGAGGTAAAAAGCGGGGGGGGGTGGGGTGCGCAGGTTGGAGCGGTTATTGTAAATAGTAAAACATGCGGCGTAAATACCATTTGGCGAAATTTAGTAAACCACTTATGACCGGTTTTTTGCGTCAAATACCCCTTAGTGCGCCGAGGCAATTGTCGATAACATATTGCGTGTAACGGTGAAGTGTTATACACAAATCTTTGGAGAGTTAGGAATCTTTTGACGCCGAAATTATAAATAAAACTTGAATAAGTGCAAAAGTTTCATACATACATACTAGTTCAAAGGAGAAAAAGTTTTCCGAAATATCAAAGATTGTGCAAAAGTTTCTGGTAAAGTCTAGGTAAAAGTTATAAACAACAATCAAGCAATGAATAGTTAATTCAAACATTAGAAGAACGAAAGTTTTGGGTTTGCAATTACTTTATAACATACCGTAAGTGTGGCCAATAGTCTGCGGGAAAGAACGAAAACGATCTCGACAGAAGCATGGCAAAGAAAATCAAAACCCGATGGAACGAGCTACCTGGATGCAAAACTGCAAAAGCTATATACAAAACATTACTTTGGAAGTACAAAACATTCCTTTTGGCACTCGATAGGAACGTGATAGAAATACTAACTGGTGGCGACTCACGAGCGCAGAATGGGGCTGGCAGATCGAAAAGACTGCAGGAAATGTCTAGAGCAGGGCACCATGGAAACGATGACGCTTCTCTTGTGCACTTGTCCCACATTGGCAAGAATACGCTGTAAGCATCTGGGATCCCCGTGTTATGATAACTGAAGGATGTATCGATAGTGACACAGCAGAGTCTGTTAAAATTCGTGTTAAGCGAAGGCCTTCTAAGGGATTGCTACTGCTCTTTGACTTAGAAATAAAACTCCATTTGGTATCGCATAGTTCCCAAACTGGTCTACGCGTGGTGCAAATTAATCTAGCCTAACCTAGTTTATTTTTTACGTAGAGGAATAAAAAGAAGTCATTTGATGTAAAGAATATGCTGTAGATGACTTATCAAATCGATGTTTGACAAATTGCGTGTGATCCCACGTGAACAATTTTTATACTCTCGCAACAAAGTTGCTAAAGAGAGTATTATAGTTTTGTTCACATAACGGTTGTTTGTAAGTCCATATACCAAAGTGATCAGGGTGACGAGTAGAGTTGAAATCCGGATGTCTGCCTGTCCGTCCGTCCGTGCAAGCTGTAACTTGAGTAAAAATTGAGATATACGTATACACGTATTTCTTGGCTCCATAAGAAGGTTAAGTTCGAAGATGGGCAAGATCGGCCCACTGCCACGCCCACAAAATGACGGAAACCGAAAACCTATAAAGTGTCATAACTAAGCCATAAATAAAGATATTAAAGTGAAATTTGGAACAGAGGATCGCATTAAGGAGGAGCATATTTGGAAGTAATTTTTTTGGAAAAGTGAGCGTGGCCCCCTACTAAGTTTTTTGTACATATCTCGGAAACTACTATAGCTATGTCAACCAAACTCTATAGAGTCGTTTACTTCAGGCATTTCCATATACAGTTCAAAAATGGAAGAAATCGGATAATAACCACGCCCACCACCCAAACAAAGGTTATTTTGAAAATCACAAAAAGTGCGTTAACCGACAAACAAAAAAAGTCAGAAACGCTACAATTTACGGAAGAAATGACAGAAGGAAGCTGCATCCAGGCTTTTTTTAAAATTGAAAATGGGCGTGGCGTCGCCCACTTATGGACCAAAAACCATATCTCAGGAACTACTCGACCGATTTAAACGAAATTCGGTATATAATATTTTCTTAGCACCCTGATGACATGAAATCGGTTCACAACCACGCCTTCTTCCAATATAACGCTATTTTGAATTCCATCAGATGTCTTCTCTGTATAATATATACATTAGGAACCAATGATGATAGCGGAATAAAACTTTACACAAATACGGCATTTCAGCTGAGGTGTCCTTGTGGAAAAATTGTCGTGATCGGGCTATAACTTCACAACTTCAAGGTCCCTGATATCGAACACGAAGAACTCAGTGCCTAACCTAACCTAACCTAATTTTTCACCGAAAATATCGGTAAATCTCTCAGAATTTAATTCTAATTAATTTTACAGCAAAATAAAAAAATATGTAAATGGCGGATAATGAAATCTCGATTATCACTTTATCATGCGAGAGTATAAAATGTTCGGTGACACCCGAACTTAGCCCTTACTTACTTGTTTTTCAATCGAATGTTAATGCAATATCGAATTTATGCGGGTCCCATTCATGCTCGCAGTTGTTACTATCTCACGATAGGTCACATGTCGATTTTGCAATATTACTTTGCAGTTAGCATCAGTAGTTTCCGGAATAAGAACTGATTTTGGGGGATCTCCACAAATTCGTTTTGGAGTGATCTACAACATTGACTGAATTCACCATACCATCATTAAACTCTGGTGCTTGCTGGAGACTAATCGCCAAAAACTGCATTGAGTTCATCTATGCACTGCTGTTGAGTTAATTCACGCCAAAGCTGTAAAAAGTTATAGCGCGAAAATATTCGATATTTAATTCCATTTTTTGTCCTAACTGAATATTTTAAGTCACTGTAAATAACACAAGATTGAAGATGCTGGTGGCAAGCTCCATTTATAAAGTTTTAGAATCTTATGTTTTTGTTACACATAATGTCTCATATATCAGTGCCAGAAAAGCCCGTTAAGCGAACAAACATAGTAAACTTTATACGTCATAATCTACAAAAATTATCTACTGGAAGTTGGCAAACGTCATTTAGAATGAGTTTTCACTTTCTTTTGAAACTAGAAAATGCCTGTTTGTGATTTTCGCAGAAGAACTCACAAGCAGATTGTGTGCACCGAAATAAAAACTGGAAATAACAATAAAACTAGTTGCTCTCATTGTTAATATAAATACGAGAACTCAGTAAACTGAACTAATGAATGCACCTGAATGTCGCTTTTCCAATGACTGGTTTTGGCGCCGCACAGAATTCTTGAAGTTGGAAGATTGTGAATACTAGAAGAGCAGAAACTTACAAAAGTACAAAAGCCCGCTTGCTGTGCTCTTTCTATTCAGTCTAGCGAGCTTCATCTTCATATCCGACGTAAAGTCTTTCAAGCATTCAACCAGCTGTCGGCAAGTTAAACAATGCAACAAAAGTACAAACTTCTTGTTGACAAGTTACTCGGGCTCCCTGAGCTGGAAGAGAAGAGCACGGCAACGCGTGGATATTGTGTTATATAATGTGTTGCTGTATTCACTCAACTCTACAATGTCTTTAGCAGGTAATTAATTGACGACTTGTTTTAGACATTTAGACCGATTTCAAGTACTTCGCTTTACTCTGTTCAATATTGCATGCATTAAGGTTGGTTAATTTTCAGCTTTATGCACTTTTCGCGAAATTTACAATTAAGAAACAACAATTGATTTGATAAAGCAAATGTTAATAATACTTGAAAAAATTTCAAAACTTTTTTTGCCTTTATTTCTAGTTCCTTCTGTTTTTGCGATAAATTAATGGAGTTAGGTTTTACTATTATCAAAGCGAGGTTTGGGGTAGTGTATATGAAAACGGCATCTCAACAATGGCTTGTGGACTATCATCACTTCAAATACGAAAATTTTTTTGCGAAATCAGGATCGGTGGGTATCTCGTTTTGTGCCCATTCAACGAATGGATGACCGGCTTGATGGTCCTTCGGCTTCAATTCTTGCAAAAGTTGCAATTGTAAAGGCAGGCTCAAGAAACAAGCTATTTCGCCGGGTTCGGGCTACAAGGAGAGAGGTGTTAAGTGAGTAGGTTTCATTGTATGCAAAAAGATGCAGGAAATAGTTGCATAAAGGACATAGATTTCATATGTCAGGGTCTACTCTGGATAAGTAAGAGTTTAATATGCTACAGTACTCAGAACGAAGTTGCGCTAGGGTCACTTCTGTTTCACGGGGCAACTCGAACTCTTGTTCTCCGATGGTTGGTGTGTGTACTTCAAGAATGCCATTCACTGGGAAGAGGTCGATGAAGGTGTTAATAAATCCTTTGTGAACGGCGTTCAGAGCCTGTCGGAAATTAGTTACGCGGCCGATTGATTGTTCATTTTCAACGACGTGTTGAAACAAAGTTCTCTTGATGTTCCTGGGAGGTGGCTCCGCTCCAGGCAGGTGACTACAAGAATGGTCTTTGCGTCAACATTTGAGCAGGAATTGGGTTCTAGGTTTGTTAATCGTTGGATATTTTACTTTATAAACGGAAATATTGACTTCCAGTTTGTTCTTCTTCGTCCAGTTCATAAATAGCGTGGTCGTGGACTTAGCGTGGGATGCCATAAATCCTATTACCCGACATCATTAACGCGCATTCATTTACCAATCAGGTAATAGAAACTCTTTATGGTTTCAAAATACACTCATTAAATAATAGCGGGGAGAGGAACCCAACCTGCGGAGCTCCCCTTTTAATTCTTATTAGTTCAGATTGTTCACCTAGAAATAATACTTGTCGACCGCTTAGATAGTTCATGGTCTACCTCTTTAGTCCTGGATCACATTGCGATTTCTGGTTAAAACTACGACTTTTCTGGGCCTTTATGACGCTAAGTACTGTGGTGATGCGATGCACTTTTCGGAAGCCTTGCTGGTGTTCGGCTAGGTTCAGATGGTGTGTTAAAGTCGAGATCAGTAAGACTTTAATAGTTTTCACTTGCAGGGAAAGGAGAGTTATCGGGCGATAAAACTCCTCGAGGTTGGCAAGCTTCCTAGGTTTATGAAGTGGAAGCACCCTTTCGCTTTTCCACACATCGGGTATGTGAAGGCTGGCCAGTGACAAATTGAGATATCTTATTCCCGTCGAACCTACGTATTTTATCATCAGCATATTTATTCCTTCTGGGTCGATTGATTTCGATGGCCTTCATTTTTAATGACATTTTTGACATCCTCGTCGCGACGCGTCGTTTAAGGCAAGTCTTTTGACCTTTTGTGCAACTGTCGGGTAACATATCTTCTCGTTTTATCCACTGAAGGATGCATTATTAATTGCCAGTTAACGGAGCTCGTGCACCAGCGGAGAGATTACTTGACACCAGGTGCTCCACTCATTTTGTCCTCTTGTCCACTCATTAGCGTTTGTTTTATCAACCGAATTATTACATGTGCCCATAATTCTGGTGGGGCCTTCGTCATTCATTGAGCAGAAAGTTTAATCACCAATTTATTCCGCCAGCTCTATCCCCTATCCTGATGTCAAGCAATTGTTTGACAGACATGAATGCCAAAGACCGTGATGCGCCTCAAATTCACCAAGTACCAATCTGCTCTCTCTACAAAGCAACGCATCTATGTTCGGGTTGGTGCCTAACCGGATAGCTATAGCCTGACATTCTAGGGTAGTACATTGATAGCTGCTTAATTTAGAATTCTGAGCGGCTGTTGATCAGACTGAGATTCATACAATCAGTTGAGATCCGTGGGTCCGTAGAGGTTACTTGATAACCACTCAGCTGGTTTTGTTCTAACATAATACTTACCGATACTCGAAATAACAGTCCTTGGCTGAATGATTCGGGTCAATTCCGGTATCGTAGAACCAGCTGTGTAAACACCTCTCTTTGGTAGTGCTTAAAATTCTTATATAATAGATAATAAGCACTCTCATAAATTGGCAATAAATATTCATTAAGGCATCTCAAATTTTGCGCGGAGAAACAATTGTTACTAAATTATTTGTTCTGATCATTTTTCTATAATCTCTACTAATAATACTGAATTAGTAAACTAGACTAATATACAAACAAAAAAAAAACAAAATTTAGTAAAATGTATAACTTTATTATAAGCTTTTGTACTTTTTTCATCATAAGTCCTATATACTCTTTCATAGTAAAAGGATAAAACAATTTACAAAGCTACGTTTTGTAGACATGATGGAGTCAAAAATTTCTACTTCAGCCAACGTGGGAGATAACTAACAACTTTTCTCAATGAATTGTCAGGCTTAAAATACATGCATTGAGATATGTGAGAATGAATTCCAAAAATGACTTGCGAAAATGTGCCAACGGCATTTACATAGAGTGGAATCATTGTTTTAATTCTATTTTCAACTATGCTAAGTATTTGTGATGGTATGTTCGGTGCTTTCAACCAACTATGAATATTTTTGCTTGTATGTATGTTTATGAACAGCTGCTTACGAGTCGGGGTGTTTTAGCATAATTTTGTTCTGGTATTTTGCAAGTATTTGCACAACACTTAGAATGCTCCGTTTTGAAGAAATTGTTAAAATTCGTAAAAACATCACCATCCTCACCCGCTCATTAAGTCAGTGGGTAGAGGTATTCATATACAGATATACTTGTACATATGCAAATTTTCTTATTTATAGTATATGGAAGTATGGTATATACATATGTATGTAGGTAGGAAGGTTGCCTTTCATGTTTCGGCATTTGACAACCCTAGTGCTGCATTCTGGCATTTCACAAGTTTATTGTAAAGTCTCACATCATGATGTTATACAGAAAGTAATAGGACTGAGTTGATTTAAAAAAATTTATTGAACCAATCGTTAAAATTCTATAAAAATATAGGCTCCTTCTGAGAGCCTAGGGGCATGCTGCTTGGATTCCTTCTACCGTCTCAAAATGCCTCTTTGTCCCGGGATCATAGTCAAAGATCCCTGACTGGTCACCTGCGTTTACGTTATTCAAAAATTGAGGGTTACTTTCACACATGTTCTAATTTTTTTGGCACACTTCCACTCGCCGCAATTTCTGGTCACCAGTGAGCACTTTTGGGACCATCTGCGCACACACCCTGTGCGTTCCCCGTCATAACGTCATTAACCACAGATTTTTGATAAATTTAACATCTGCGCAATCAAAAGAACACTTAGTCGGCGGCCTGAGTTCAAAACTTTGCCTACACGAGTCACGTTGTCGGTGTTTGTCGAAGACGCAGGTCTCCCAGCACGGTCTTCATCAGCGACTTCTTCTAGGCCCTCCAAAAAGGTTTGGTGCTACCAAAACACACACCTTCTTGCTAAAGCTACATCTGGGTAAGCCTGTTTGATCATATCAAAAGTCTCTGTCGCAGATTTGCCGAGATTCACACAGAATTTATTGGCGTACCTCTGCTCTAACGAACGCTGCATTTTCGGTTTGCACCGCTCACAGAAACACGTCGCGCGAAAATGTTTGTTCTGACTCTCCAGTTGCTCGGAGACAACTGACCAGCCGCTCGTTCTTTAGCTAGGAACGCCTTCTACATATGTATTTAGAAAGTTTTGTCGTCCGAGTGCTATTTGTTTGTTTACTTCTTCTTCTTTACTGGCGTAGACACCGTTTACGCGATTGTTATTGTTTACAGTTACTTAAAATATTCAAATGGAATTAAATGGCGAACATTTTCGCGTCATTATTTTTTACAACTTTCGACGTATGGTAGATTAATTCACTAACCCTGAATGCTGCACTTAATTAAATTTTTGGAAATGAAGCTCTGTCAAAAATCAATGTATGTATATTGATTGTAGATACAAAGCGAATTTCGTGAAGGTCACGAAATATCAGTTGTTATTCTAGAAGCTATTGATATTGTACGCCACAAATATTGCAAGATCGTCATGTGATCTATAGTGAGTCCACTTCCAATAAATCAGAAACACCAACTCACATTGGGTTGGCTTTCACACATCGGCTGAAACAACTGTAATTTTGAGCACTCAAAAAAATTAAAAAATTACTACTTTTTATTCCCCTATATAAAAAATAAATTGAGAGGTCAAGGTTTTTGATACCTGATACCTGAAGAGACGGATATACCTCAACAAGAGTGGTGGAAGTGAAAGGTCATAATGGAGAATATTTTGAAATGCAATAAGACGATTTGCGATGATTAACATTTAATACTGTTCGCTAATCCCGAAACATAAAAAGCAACCCACGTATGCACGCAACATAAATCCGAAAGGCCGTTATTTGTACGAAAATTTAAGATGACTTGACAACATATGACAATAAAGCCGTCAACATTTCGGAAAACTCAGGATATCCATTTGTGTTGTGGGGGTGTTTGTATTTATTGTAAACATTAATTTCACTGTCATTCCGACAAACTTTCATATTTATTTCTGTACGTAAATAGTTGGTTGCTACTGATAGTAGTACTTCGAAAACATTCAAAAAATATGTATATAATATAACTTATCCCACGAGGTGAACTTGAATATTCAATCCAAAAAAAAAAAACTCTCAATAAACAAATACTTGAAAAAGTATAAACAAACTTCTTAATAATAACATCATTTATCAAGGCCAAGTACAAAAATGTAAATATTTACAAATGTCTTTTCAAGTAGACTCTTACAAAACGCTTTGTCTGTAAATCTTCAGACATTTTCGCTTAAATTACTACAAAAGAGGCAACTATAAGACAAACAAAATATTTCAATATGTTTTTGTCCTTTTCCCGCACACCTTTTCAATGCTAAGCCAATGTATCCTAAGCCGAAAAGTTGTGCTGTGTTCTTTGCTGTTGTTTAGCGTGTCGTTGTTTTTGCCACTGCCTTTGCGCGTTTGGTAGCAATACAGTGCAGCTTGTGAACACGACTGCATACTTTAAGGCGCTTTAAATGACCACTTGTTTTTGGCTCGCAGACACTTTGGACGATACCTTTATAGTATCTACCTTTTTCGGCCCTGTAAGTATGTAACATATTTTGTTTGCATGAAATACTTATATGTATATATATTAGTTCAGAATTTTCAACAAAAGTTATCTGAATCTGCGTATAAAAATTTGTACGGTATTACAAATTATTGTTGCTGCGATTTCAATAAGCCTAATTTTATCATTTATGTATGTACATGTTGCTTATAGTTCAAATAGTTGGTTATCATTAGGCGACGATCATCATTACGGTCATGTTCGCACCGGCGTCAGTTTTGAAAAAATATGGACTGAAGATTCTTTACAGAACGTGCAATTACGTATTAAAGTGGAGCGATTTGTAAACGTCAAACAATACCCAACTAAAACCACCACAGCTTGACACTACTCACGAGCCAACAGTCATAAATAGATTATTAGAAAAGTACCTCTACTTACTCACTCACCCTTTATATGTATATGTAAATTACTAGGTTGACTAAACGAATTTGCAGACAAAAAAGAGAGAGACCGAAATGCATGAGTATTTAGAGCTTGGCAAGCTGGCTGACAGGGGTAATGGTCGAAAATTCTACGAAAAGATGCGGCGACGAACAGAAGGTTTCAAGGCCGGAGCATACTCTTGTAGAACCCTCAGAGGTAACCGTTGCCCAGAGCATACCAAAATTATGAAATGAACATTTCTCCAACCTGCTGAATGTCAGTAATAGTTTAACGCCAAGAGAAGGCGAACCCGTTTCCCCAATCGATGACGATGGAGCGGACATTCCATTGCCCAACCATGAAGAAGTTCGAATAGCAATTACCCGTCAGAAGAACAACAAAGCGGCGGGGGCCTATGGATTGCCGGTCGAGCTATTCAAACACAGCGTCGAGGGACTGATAAGGATGCCCAACGATTGTAATTTAAGTGTGCTCAACACAATCCACAAAAAGGGAGAGCCCACAATCTGAGCCAACTACCAAAGGATAAGTATCCTAAACAGCGTCGTTGATTATGCTTCCTCCAGAATGGATAAGGCAGCAAAGCAAATGGGTTTAGTGGTGAACGATGCGAAATATCTCCCGTCATCAAACAAATAGTAGTCGCACTCGCAACTTGTCTCCTACCTCACTGTTGACAATCATAACTTCGCAGTCGTAGATAAGTTCGTCTATTTTGGAAGCAGTATTAACACCAACAGCAATGTCAGCCTCGAAATCCAACAGGTGCTATTTCGAAATGAGTAGGCAATTGAGAAGTAAAGTCCTTCCTCAACGAACAAAAACCAAACTCTATAAGTCATTTATTATTCCCATCCTGTTATATGGTTATGGTTCTTAGCGCATTAGCCAACACGAATACCGCATTCGATGGAACGATGAGCTATACGAGTTATACGACGACATTGACATACACTCCAGCTCTGAAAGTTTTCTACGCATACCCGTTGGAGGAGGGGAGAAAGTGGAGAGGGACCAGGCTTTGCGGGGAATCTCTAATTGGCGCCACATAGCAAAAAGGAGAAACGATTGGCGCACTGCTGTTAACTCGGCTATAACCGTGTAAGCGGTAAAGAGGAGGAAGAAGTTTTTCTAATAACGGTGACAGCTCGGTGAGTGAGTTATTTATTTATAAAAAATGTGATATTTTAATAATTGAAGAAGTTTTCACAAAAAATTTAAAATTATATTAACGGCTTAGATCTGAGCATGAATGAAGTGGTTGCTGATAATAGACATTCTCTCAGACACACTTTTATACCATTATAAACCTAAAGTCGACATTTTGCACATTTTCTCATTACCCGCTCTCATGTTGCCATATTTGCAAGTAATTGTCGAGAAATCGATTACTTATATCACTTCAAAAGAGGAACTATACCAGCATAACTGTAATGGCAATCACTCATAGTGGGATGGAGACTAACAGCACTGCCAACGCAATTATTGTTGATGTAATTATAGTAACGACGGAGCTTCAAAACTGATTAATTGCAACAGTGGAGCACTCTCTATTGCAATAATGGACTCATCTTTCTCATTCAATTCATTCACCCATTTACTTAAAATAAAAGATTACATATATATCCTTCTTTACAAAAGTAGTATTTTCTCTCATTTAGTTACTGATTTCCAGTATTTATCTTTGCAGTTGCCCAATGTTGAGAGCTATATTTTAATTTTCTGAGGTGCCGTCACAGCAAACGAAATACTGCAGATTGTATCAAATAATATAACCGGACAATGTGGGTTCAATTAAACGTTAAGGACTCAAATATGTGGATTTATGTTCTGGTCACTTTAAAATCCTGCAAACTTCTTATGTCCCGCCTCAATATAAACAACAAACCGACGCAAAATGAATTCAAAGAAATCTTCGATTGTGTTAGTGCTAACAAAATTTAATCACAGAAAAGAAACTGCGAAAATCAGAAATTGTTAGTGGCTTACGCACAAAGCTTGCCATTAAGTAAAATTGAGTTACATGAAAGCAGCGATGCGCAAGCCTATGAGTAAAATTTAGCTTGAATTGAATTAATTGAGAAAAGCGGTGCAAAGTGCTTGAAGATAGGGTATGGAAGTGGGGTTCGCAAATGTTTTAAGTATAGTTTGTGCGAATGAATACATATATGGTTCGTATTTCAGCTATGTGAACTAGTGGTCCGATCTGAAAATTTTTTCGGAAAACGCAGTCTTGGGTAGAATATTCTCTGCTAAATTTCGTGATGATAAAAAATTTTTCCAAACAAGAATTTGATTTGATCGTCCAATCTGAAAAATTTGGCTAAGTCCTTCATACAAAATGTGCTGGTTAAATAAGACACGCCTATAAATGTACATATAACCGCTAACCCAAGTAGAGGTAGACTCTTCAATTGCCTGTTTTTGACAGATCACGCATGAGTCATGTCAAACTGTCACGTTATTTTTGTTTAGTATCGTTTGGCAATTCATCATAAAAGACTTGCGCCTGCACAACGTTTAAAAATCATTCAACTTTATTACAAACATGCACGTTCTGTAAAGACTGTGTTTCGCGCACTTTGCTTATCTTATGGTCAACATAGTCGGCCTACAGAGCCATTACCTAGACCCAGCATTCATTGTTGGATAATATTCGACCAAATAGACCGCGTATAGCTCACAGTGAAGAAAATATAATAGCCGTAGCTAAGAGTGCACACGAAGATCGTTGACATATGGTATGACTTGGCGCATTTTACAACGAGATCTTAAATTGAAAGCATACAAAGCATACAAAATACAGCTTGTGCAACAACCGAAGCTGGGCTCTTGAAAAGTTCCAAGAAAATCCGACGTTTTCGAACCAAATTTCGTTCAGCGAATAGGCTCATTTCTGTCAGTGTATGTAAACAAGCAAAATTTGCCATTTTATCCAGAAAAAATAACGGTTTGGTGTGGCTGGTGAACCGGTGAAATCGTCGGTTCATATTTCTTCAAAAATGATGCCGCTGAGAACGTTATCGCGCCATGAAAATCGATTATTTGATGCCTGAAATTAAAGAGCATGATTTCGGCGACTGCTGACTTCAACAAGACAACGCAACTTTCCACACTTCGCATCATTCGCGTTTTGGGCTGATCTAGTGGCCACAGATCGCGTGCTATCAAATCATTAGACTTTTTCGTGTGGGGATATATAAAGCCATAAGTCAATGTGGACAATCCCGCTTAGATTCAGACCTAGGAGCAAAACATCACGTGTGTCATTCGCCAGTTACCAGTTGAAATGCTTGGACTCAACGGATGGACTATTTAAAATGTAGCTGCGACCAACATATGAAAGAGATAATTTAAAAAAAAATACTTTTATATGCCGAAGAATGTTCTTTCGAATGAAACATAAAATAAACATTTCCTATTCAAGTTTCTGTGTATTTTCTTTAAAAAAGCATTCTTTGTTATAAGCAAAATTCCTAAATTCAAAAATAATTTATTAGAATAAAAAAAAATACATTCAACTACATATTTTTTTTTAAAATGTTATAATTATGATGACAATAAACAAGAGTGTCTATAATGCAACAACATTGCAATACATAACTAAATTTTATATTTTTATGAACTACAACATAAACGTATTTCGCTTATTTGTTTTAATGGGCCGATCTGTAAAAACAGCTGTGTAATAACGCGCAGTCAAAAAGGTTTCAGTCAAATGTTTTTACTACAATGTACCTGTCAAACGTCAAATTTTTATCGCAACACACGACCAGAGATATACTATAAAGCTTAATGGCTGCGCTTTCTCTATCTTTCTCGTATACAATTAGGTGGACGCCTCTACATTTCTACTATTCTTCCCCATTTAACAAACCACTCAAAAGTCCAATATTCGGTATGGCACTTTATTTCACTGTTTGGCTTGACAATTTGTCGCTGTCAGCTTTGAACGTGTCAAGTTGGTTTTTGCTTATAAGTGTATTTTCGTGCCAGCATACTATGTATGTATGTTCGTACCTGTACTTATACACCAAATGACATCTAAAGTGCAGGCGGTTTTTAATTGATTTTTAATTGTGTCTGATCCTCCTTTATTCCGCGTGTTTTCGCCATTTGAATAGGACGCCCATGGAATGCTATCAGTCAAAATTGTATTTCAGTTAACAAGGAAAGTCAAGAGGTTATAGGATGATGGAAGAAACATAATAAAATAACCTAACTAAAGCTCAGAGAAATCAATGAATTTGTTTTCAATAAATTGAATAAATATTGTTCAAAATAAAGAGAACGAATTTAGTATTGATGCATTCTATAACGTATCACCGATTTTCCCAAAAGTTACGCATACGCCTACGTGTACTGTCTGAATAAACCATATGAAAATATGAACTATTCAAAGGGTACAAAGTAATGTAGAACATATTTATATATAATAAATAATAGCTTAACCACGTAAAATTATTCTTAAATGTCTGTTTATTATTTCATAGAATTCGAAGGAAAAGTCAGTATCTGTTTAGGTAAAATTGAAAAATATTTGTCTTACATAAATAATCATCCTAAATTGTTGCCTAAGTGAAGTAGATGAAGTTGTACACCGAAAATGTGTCAAGGAAATCAAAATAATCTAACAGATTTCGCAAAAAAATCTTTTGTGTATGCTTGAAACCCTTAGCGTTTCATTTTTTGGATCAACGCAGCGTAATCTATGAATTTTGTTTAGCAACACAGTACACAGATCGCTCGCTAGGTAATGACCCGTTTATAACTCTCTGGATTTCATTAAGATAACTTTTATATTAACCGATATATAGTCATCTAGACGGAAGTGAAAACATCATTCGAAAAAAGTTATGTTTTTGGGAGTTAGGTGAAGTTCTAGTCTGATGTCCCACTTTCACAACGTAACCAAATTGTCGATATGGCTCCTCGGTTCTCTCCAGCCTTATTATCGTCCAGTCATGCGTGGGTAGTGAGGGGTTACAGTATATGAGGATTTCAGCAATCTCGCTCAACGAGGAAAGTTCTGCTGGCAGCCAGACGCGAGCTCTAAGGTGAAGTCGAAAATCCACTTTGTCCACAGCTTCCAACCCGAAAGACTGCCTCATCATATAGGAGTGCTGATCGTTCACCGGCACATCTGATGAAGCTTATGAAGCTTAAGGGTGGCCCAGCATTTCTTCTGACCGTTTTTAAGAAGACGAAGTTGATAGCCGCAGCCACTCTCTTCCATTCCTCAAGTAAGATGGCATCATCTTCTTTGCTGCGGTCGAACACGTCGAGATCTACGGATCCAACGCTTTTAGTGATTTCGCTGAATGTTGGCGCAGGATCCGGTCGCAATCTTTGAAAAGGGAGGCTTCTCACTCATACGATCTTTGCTTCTTCACCGCTTGTTTAGCTTTAGTTGCGTCCAGTCCTGCCCTAACGGCTTTGATCTCGTTCACCACCGTCTTGGATCACTCGATTGTATTAGTATGCTGCTCAGATCCGTGATCTGACATGTTTATCACCGTCGCGTTCTATGATTTTGGCTGCCAAGTAGCGGTCTGCCTTCAGCTTCCTCGATAGTATTGACTTGCATCTATCCCCTGTAGAGCCTTTCATTATTTTAAGTAGCAGCGGTTTCTTTGCTATTGCTAGCGATACCACCACGTATGAAGATTCTTCCTATGTCCCTTGCTGGCGGATTTTCACCGGTTTCCCCATCCTATTGATCGTAGAATGACCTAATGAAGAGATCCCTACTAGGGTCCTGATCTTGTTGTTGCAGTTCGTTAGCGTCGGTTTCGTCGCCCTAGCAGTCCTATCCGGGACAGATCTGAGTGTCAGTTTCTGAGGCCTGCAAGGGTTTTAACGGGACGAAGGCGGTTGCCACATTAGCTCATAAGGCATTTCTGATGAGTTTCACCCTATTATACTCAGGTGTTATAACGCCGAAACCACCAGCTCAGACTTTTATCAATTCCTTTAAACCTAATACTACTCAAAATACAGTTTTAAAGGTAAAGTCGTCCAGGAGTTGAAAGGTCGTGAAAGCCGCAGGTCGTTTAGCATTACCCAGGATGCACCAACTTGGAGGCAACCTGCACTACATCGCTGTGTATAGTACACTGAGGTAGTTTGGTGAAGCTTGGGGAATTCCTTTGCCTCTAAAGAGATTGACGTTTGAAGTTTAACTTATAAATTTTCATTGAATTGGTAAAAACTAATTTTTAGAAATTTTTTGAATCCAACAAATTTTAATGCAAATTGAAACTTCGGTGAAATTAACCTTGGAAGCTCAGAAAGTTTGTGATTTTGTGGTTTTGATTAATTTATCCCTTTACAATCCCAATTACAACCACAAACTTTGTACAAACATAACTTCGCTCATGTGGTCTGGGTAATTTCGCTTATTGCGATTGAAGTTAAGAAGAATATTAGTGCAATTAAATGGGGTTGCATGCTACTAACAATATGTCTTTGGTTAACCGACTGGAAAGCGCTGGTGCTACAGAATTGTATTTCCAGAATTGTTTGTGCTGCTGATGGAAAAATTCACTTAATTTCCACCAATCTGTTAAGAAGTTCTGCCACAAATGCAGGCTCGTGCTTAGTGAAACTTGTGCAGCAATGAAGGGAAATGGAAAACAAAGAAATTGGGTTAAGTGCACGACTACACTGAGTAGTAATTAAATCGTGGAGCCTGCAAACATAGAGTGCTTGGTTGCAAACTTAAAGTGTGGCTTAGCAGGTGAAGACTTAACCAATTTAAATGAAAACAAGTAGGGAAGTGTTAAGTTCTGGTGCAACCGAACATCTTATACTCTTGCAACTTGCACGAATCAAAACCATTGACATATTTTAAGGTGTAAAGGCAATCATATAGAGTAAAGTCAGCCGGATGTTCAAAAACCCTGATATTAGGGCTAGGCCAAGTTTTCGCTCAAATTTATCTCTTTTAAGCACAAAGATACACTGTTATGAGTAAAATGCGTTCTCTTATTTTCATTAGGATATTGACCGATATGTGCGGTACAAAGTTACCCGGAAGTTCGAAAATCTTTATATTAAGTATTTAGGGGCTAAGAAAAGTATTGGTCCAATTCAACCCATTTTTGGCTTACAGATATACGAATATAAGAGAAGGATTCTCCTTTAATTTCAGTTACATATAACACGCATTGACCGACATTTTCGATCAAAAGTCAACTATAGGTGTCGGGGTCTAAATATTCATGGCCTAGGGGCTTGAACAGTTTTTATTGGATTTCAAGTGAAAGTTAGAATCGTGTTATATGGGATCGTATACTTCTCAAAATTGCAAAATTGCGTTATCCTACGTTGGATTTTGAGGCTGACATTGCTATTTGTGTTAATACTGGTTCCTAGATAGACGAAATTATCTACGACTTTAAAGCTACGACTGTTAACAGTACCGTGAGAGCCTAGTCGCGAGTGGGACAACTGTTATTCAGTCTGGAAAAAGCAGAACCTACAGCGCGGATTTTTACAATATTCGGAGCATGTTGAATATTTGGTCCATTGCTGTTTTTCTAGGCCTAAAGCCTCATAAGGTCTATTCGGTTTTTTGACAGTGCGCTTTAATCTTTCACACTAAGGAGTAGGAATTCTGTTTTCTCTCCGTTGCGACACGGCACTTCTCATCGTACCAGGTGTTCTATTTCATTTTCCGAAAACCAATGGTCCCGTTTGCAGCTGTAGGTAAGGAGTTCCCTTATACCGTGTTGCTGATGAGTGCTCTCAGAGAGCGTGAGTGCAAGTCGAGTAGAAAATCGTTGTATGTTGTATGTTGTGGTTGCAGCTTTTCGATGTCGAACCTTCCTTGTGTTTGTTGACTCAGTTCCGAAAATTGTGTACATAGTAGAAAATATTTTTGTATTAGTTTTATGTTTATTTGCTTTGGAAAACATTTGCAACTTGTCAAAAAAACTCATGTAAAATGTATAGGAGAAATAAAACTAGGCGCTTTTTAAATTTAAAATAAAAACCTTGTTGCGTTGCTTTTGGAAAAAAACAACTTTAGTAAAGCGGTCAGCCATTATCTTGTTCATAAATCATTTCAATAAAAACGTTCCATTCGGCACTCCAGAATTATGGTATCAAAATTCACTATTAGCTACATGTCGCGAGTGTAAGTAAGTGTAAGTAAGTATGTATAATGTTTACTCTGATATTTCATGACTGTAATTTTAATTTTTCACCCAAGTGCAAATAGCAAACTCATAATCTGCGCCTTTTAATAAGTTCTAAGACAACAGACCAAGTAAATGGCACACCAACCTAAGTATCTTTTGTTGCTCTATATATCTATATATCTACAAATGTATATTTGTATTAAAGCTTAGCAGATGGTCGTGCAAATACACAAATATTATTAATATTCAATTCTAATCGAAATTCTAGTGCTACAGCATGACATGTAATTACAGCTAGAAAAGTTTGCTGCGAAAGTTGAAAAGAACTTTTCTATGACTTCAGTTTTCTTTACAACAACATAATTAAAGATATAAAACAAAACGTTTTAATAATGCCAATGAATTCAAGTTTGATGTTCATAGCACTTTTGTTTTTTTGGTGGAACATAACACCTAAACAACTTTGATAATTCGTTGAATGAAGTTGCTCATACGCACGGACAACGTCTGCTAATGGACGTCAAATTGGAATAGAAAGTATTTATTAAATTAATATGTTGAATCTGCTTGTGTATTTGTGGCTTGACTTTATTGAGATCTGACATCTGACTTATTGTAGGCTTTAAATTTTTATTGTACTCACAATATATTCACCATAATTTTTGTAGGAATGTGTGTGGCAAAATGTCGTATGATCATTCCGAACTACAAATGTAAAATAAAGAGGTTGGAAATAACGAAAGCGGAATTTTGTCCGCGTAGAGTTTACATATTCCTACAGGAAAAAGTCTAATGATGTGATATCACACGATCTTGGTGGCTAACCAGCAGGCCCGAACGTGTTTTCTTAATAAATCAACTTGGTAATACAATCTGTGGCAAGCGGCGCCGTCTTGTTGAAATCAAATGTAGCCAAGATCACAAGCTTCAATTTTAGGCATCAAATAGTCAGTTGTTATGGCGTAATTACTGTCACCATTGACGATTATATGAACCGTCGTGTGCCAAGTCATTCCGTACGTCAGTCCGTGCTGCTGCGCACAAAATATCATGACAGCTTGCCTTGACTCTCGCGGCTGTCGAAAATAGAACCTCTGCTTGCTCCACTCGTTCCATTAGAAATTTACAAAAAATAACGTTTTTTAACCAGGATGACAATATTTGTGAATTTAGTTTGAAATTGCATAGTCTATTTTAATTAACAGTGAAGGTTGTCGAAAACTTTCCCAAAGCAGTGATGCTGTATGTCATTTCGTTCTCATTATTTTATTGCAGCCTATATACACATACAAACATTTTCAATTAAGTTGAATTAGCAAAGTTAGAAAACGTGTGTTATTTCGTTGTTTCAGAAGTTTTAACAGTAATTTATGCTTATGTTATTAAATAATTACAAGTTCAGGATTCAATAAAATAAGCAAATGGCAACGCAACTAAAATGCTATGCAAATAGTTGCGAGAATTTAGTCAAACTGTTTATTCAGTTTATTACAGTTTTAAATTTTATTAGTTTGTTTAGCTGCATTTTGAAAAAAATGATTAAATTATCTGCTAATGTCATTTTTTATTTAAATCACGCTATGCAAGAATTTGTTGTATAGAGGAAAGGTAGTTACAATAAAATATGTGTGGACATACTTACATATTTTGTTTCTATAACATATGCGAGTAAACTCCTAGAGAATGTGGATTTTACTTTAACGCATATAATTTAATAAGCTTAGTTAATTAAAAAGAAAAATACTTAAACTATTGAGAGCACACCATGGCGTATGATTAACATAGGATATACAAGGCACTTGTAAGCTTTTCAGTGGACACCATTATTGTACTGTATGGCATAGATATATGAATATATATATAACAGGTGGCGAAAAAATAACCTTCCGATGTTTTTTGGAAAATGAAAAACTTTTTTAAAAAATGACAAACTTTGATTCTGCTTGTGGATTATTTTTTTGGTCTTTTAAATTTGTTTACATCAAGTCGAGAATATGATATCATGTAAAAGGCCGCCGCCACAGTTGATTGTCATTTGAGCCCTTTTTATGGCATTTTCCATCACTTTGGCCAGAATTTCCGGCGATAGGTCTTTATATTCTTGACGGATATTGTTTGTAAGAGCTGCAAGAGTCTGAGGCTTGTTGACATAAACCCACGACTTCAAAAAGCCTCACAAAAGGAAGTCTGGGGCGTTTAAATCAGGAGATCTTGCTGGCCAGTGTAAATCCCCAAAACGGAAGATTAGACGCCCGGGAAATGAATCCTTCAGCATATCGGTTGTGGCACGCAGTGTAGCGTTTATTTACGTGTATTTCGGATATGTTTACTACATAAATGTCAAAACAGAACTGGAATTAGAGGTCAATTGCAAAATTTATAGCACCTATTGATAGGAGAATTAGTTTTGAGCCACCCTGTATATATAGCATCCACACAATGAAATGTTTAAAATATTGGTTTACTGTTGGTTCTGAATACTCTCAAGCTGGTCTTTTCCCTATAAAAGTAACCTCTTAAACCTAAGTTAATAAGTTTTTTTATATTTCTGTATTTTATTTGTAGCAAAAGTTGTATCACTCCACTATAAATATTTTAGTCACACCTCCGCCAAGAATTTTAACAAAATGGAAATATCGTTGTCACGCCAACTCTTTAGGAAAATTAGTGTAATAATATGTTTGGTGGATGCTGATCACAGAGATTTATAGGGTGATTTTTTAAGAGCTTGATAACTTTTTCTAAAAAAAAAAAAAAAACGCATAAAATTTGCAAAATCTCATCGGTTCTTTATTTGAAACGTTTAGATTGGTTCATGACATTTACTTTTTGAAGATAATTTCATTTAAATGTTGACCGCGGCTGCGTCTTAGGTGGTCCATTCGGAAAGTCCAATTTTGGGCAACTTTTTCGAGCATTTCGGCCGGAATAGCCCGAATTTCTTCGGAAATGTTGTCTTCCAAAGCCGGAATAGTTGCTGGCTTATTTCTGTAGACTTTAGACTTGACGTAGCCCCACAAAAAATAGTCTAAAGGCGTTTAAATCGCATGATCTTGGTGGCCAACTTACCGGGTCCATTTCTTGAGATGAATTGTTGTCCGAAGTTTTCCCTCAAAATGGCCATAGAATCGCGAGCTGTGTTGGCATGTAGCGCCATCTTGTTGAAACCACATGTCAACCAAGTTCAGTTCTTCCATTTTTTGGCAACAAAAAGTTTGTTAGCATCGAACGATAGCGATCGCCATTCACCGTAACGTTGCGTCCAACAGCATCTTTGAAAAAAATACGGTCCAATGATTCCACCAGCGTACAAACCACACCAAACAGTGCATTTTTCGGGATGCATGGGCAGTTCTTGAACGGTTTTCTGGTTGCTCTTCACCCCAAATGCGGCAATTTTGCTTATTTACGTAGCCATTCAACCAGAAATGAGCCTCATCGCTGAACAAAACACGCGCGCGAAACACATTTCGAACCGAACACTGATTTTGGTAATAAAATTCAATGATTTGCAAGCGTTGCTCGTTAGTAAGTCTATTCATGATGAAATGTCAAAGCATACTGAGCATCTTTCTCTTTGACACCATGTCTGAAATCCCACGTGATCTGTCAAATACTAATGCATGAAAATCCTAACCTCAAAAAATCACCCGTTATAAACACACGCGAGCATACAGTAATAACTGAGGAATGCGTCACATTTTATAAAACATTCAATTTACTTACATTTACCACAAACCAAAAGGGCTAACTTCCTTATGAATACGTAGTCACTAAGTGCTAGGAGTGTTGTATAAGAAAGGTGAGCACATTTAATTATTGTTCGCCATAATTTTAAGCTGCTTAAAATTAATGAATAATTAACCTGCACAGCTGTGTGAAATCTGACGCGGAAACGGTTTCAAATGGTGTAGTTTAATATAAATATGTGTGTGTAAATAAAATTAGAACACGTGGCGGAATATACCTTAAGATTTTTTTTATTTCTATCCTTATTGAAAAAAAATTTTATATAAAGTAAAGAACTTTTGTGATTAAAAGTAACAACAATTAGAATTTAATACAATTTGGTAATTTACTTTTAAATCTGGAACTCACTAAACCCAAATAGCACAAGAAAAATATTTATTAATTATTATTATTTCATCATTCATTTTTCTGACAAATTAACGAGCACTTACTCATGCTACTTTTTCAACAAACTTTGAACACCACATCTGACATTCTTCTATTTTTTTTCTGTTGCTTACACACGTCAGCACGTGCAATTAATAACAAGCGTTTTATGACCCAGTGTACGCCACTTCAACAAAGCACTTTGCTAACTTATGTCTCAAGTTGAAAAACTATTGCATTTGTCGTCGGACAGTTGTTTGCCTCATTTTAAATGTTGATTCCAGTAGAGGTATTTAATATCCTGTATTTGACAGATCACGCCAGTATTGTTAGACATTTCGCCGTGGAAAGACTTACGCCAGAACAACGTTAACAAATTATTCTACTTTATAACGACAATTCGCGTTCTGTAAAGAATGTGTTTCGCGCGCCTCACTCATCTTACGGTCAACATAATTGGTCTACTGAGCGCACTTTTCATAATACCATCACCCGATCTCCAGACTGAGCATTATTTATTGGATAATATCTGACCGAGTTCTGTATACGGTGTCTTAAGCTGAAACAAATTGAATATCGTGATTTTATTACGTTGCCCTCGGCAGGTGGTGCTTCAAATACTCTCAGAGCTGGAGTGTTTTCATCCATTCAGACGGCATGACCTAAGCAGGGTTCGCTGAATTATGTCAATGTCAGCGTATATTTCTTACAGCTCATCGTCTCATCGACCATAAATCTTCCGCAGAACCTTTCTCACGAAAACTCGCAACGTCTACTCATCAGATATTATCACCGCCCATGCCTTTGCACCCTATAGCAGGACGGGAATAATGAGTGACTTATAGAATTTTGTTTTTGTTCGTCGAGAGAGAATTTTACTTCTCAATTGCCTATTCAGTTCGAAGTAGCACCTGTTGGCAAGAGTTATTCTGCGTTGTCGGTGTTAATGCTGCTTCCAAGATAGACGAAATTATCGCCAAGTCGCAAATACGACGACTGTTTGTTTTATGATAGGAAATATTTCGTCTTGCTCTCGTTCACGACCAGACGCCTTTGTTCTTTTCCAATCTGGAGAATGCATAACTACCTGAAACCTTCTTTGGTATCAGATTTTCCAGGTTTAAAGCCACACTGATAAGGTCCAATCAGTTTGTTGACGGTGGATTTAATCTTTCACACAATACGCTCAATAGAACCTTATATGCGATGTTGAGGAGGCTTATCCCACGGTAGTTGGCGCAGATTATGGGGTCGCCCGAGTACCGATAATAGATTTTACTGTTGTTATTTAGAATCCAATTGAAAATGTTGATTAAATGCCATAAGGATCTCGTGAGGAACTTAAAAATGTTATCATTCCGAACACAACTTGACTATAATAAAATTTATTTGTATTGCATTTTTTACTTATCTATTCCTTCCCTTTTTCTTATCGATTTCTATTGCGACTGTCTTCTAAATTTGGCTGTATTTTCAGCACGCTTTTCGCAATAAATTCAGTTAAAATTTAATTTTACTCAGTCATCTCTGCTCTCACTACGATGTCCTGCAGCAAAGTTTAGTTGATACTAACGCTTGTGAGTATTTGTTGGTCTGTTTGTTCTTTATTCTTTTCGATGCAAATGAGTCTGAAGAAATTTTAAAAAGGAGGCATCAACGTCAGTTCTAATATCATGGCTTGATGAAGAAAAGACTAAATTTAATTTTTATTGTATATATGTATTATATGTATATGTGGTTTATCCCAAAAGAGACTATGTGCGTAGTCAACAATCAAAACATATACGTATTAGCCAATTCTCTTTAGTAGCGAGTTTTTGTTAGCGCTGATAAAATCAGAGCTTTGTTCAATTTGATTTACTCAATTTTTTGTTGTTTGTAATCAGTTAGGACATTATATGAGTTTTCAAGTCTTTAAGTTAATAAATTAAATTATCTGTCAGCTAGCTGTTTGTGCTCAAAAGATTGTATTTTTGATTGAAACTCTCTGTAATAAAGTACGTGTATTTGAGTGTTTTACTGTTTTCTCATTTTCAAACTACTTACAAAAAACTTAATGGTAAATGAAATCATTATTGATTAATATACATACTTCAAACGGCATTTTATTCACAAGTACATGTATACAAATATGAATAAAAAGTAGTAAGACTTTGTTCATAATTTTAAAATTCTTAAATAATTCTTCAAATCGTTCCCTTCAAAGCAATCCGCCTTGGGCACTTGTGCCAACGTTTTTTCCAAACCTCAAAATAGTTGTTAGAGTCAATTTCCGGAATAACGATTCAGGTGTAATGGTTTGAATTGACTAAAGAGGGTTTCCTCGGAGCGGTCGCTTGAGTTTGCTCAATAGCCAAAAGTTACACGGAGCTAAATTGGGCGAATAGTTAGAAAGCATTCTTCGATAGACGTTCACGCGACGCTGGTTTTCGAAAACATTTTGTGATTTTGAAACCAATCATGTTTTCACTTTTTTAAGACCCAAAATATCTTTCAAAACAGTTTTCTTTAATCTGTCCGATATACCAACGATCTCTGACTGTTAATCGTTGCCTTTCAAGAACCAGCTCATTTGTTTTATTGACGTGTTCGTTAACAGTTGATGTTGATGGCCATCCAGTATATAGTTCATCGTCAGCGTCTCGACTCTTTTTGAATAATATGTACCAATCAAGATCCCTTGCTCGCGACAACCAATTATCACCGAAGTCCTTTTCCAACTGAATGTTTCGGTATAAGAAACTTGATTCCACACAAAAAAGTTAATGGAGATTCTCATTAATGAATTTCAGTCATTGTAAAAATCGCTGAATGTACTTCAAAAAGATAAAGCACTAATTATTATTTTGATGTGACATTAATGCAAGTGTTGGTGTTTATTCCGTCTTTACCATTATTTTGGTAATTTTTTCTATCTATTTTTTCGCCGTGTGATATTTAAAATTAGCGAGAGTATAAACATAAGTATGTATAAAAGGTGTAGAAACTAGAACTAGAGCAGATGAAGTAGAGCAATGAAAATAGAAAACAAGCGTTAACAAAAGTTGAGCAGAGAAGGGTGAGGAGAAATTTTTAGTAGAAATAATCACCCACTACCAGGACAACCGGATGTCTCAAAATCCTGAATATCAGTTATATGGTGGCTAAGGCAAGTTTTTGTCGATTTCACCGACTTTAGGCACAAAGACACTGTTACTAGAAAAATACGCTCTCTCCTTTTCATTAAAATAACTCCCACATTGGCCAATACATACATATGTGGTACAAAGTCAACTGGAAGTTCGGAAAATCTTTAAATTAGGTGGCTGAGAACCCGATTTAACTCGTTTTCCTAGAATGAGTAGTCAATAAATAGCCATATGAACTGGGGTTCACATATTCGGTATGTGGGAGTTTGAACATTTATGATCCCATTTTGGAAATTTTTAGATTCGAAATGGCAGGCGGCAGGAACGGCAGTAGGCAATTCCTATAAGTCTCTCTTGTATCATCCTGGGTGTAAAATTTAATGCCTCTGGTACTTTCAGTTAATGATTGATTGCTTGTTTAGTAGTTTTTAACAAAAATGTTATATGGAAAGTGGGCGGGGTTACACTCTGATTTCATGCATTTTTGCACTATCGATAGGTTTTTTTATTATATTTGCTCAAAGCGAACTTGTTTGTTGTAGTTTCAGAGGTTTAAAAGATATGTACATTAAATCCAATATTTAAAAGGCGAGATCACATCTATTTTGTTAAAATTTTTAGCCACAGATGCCCCGTACTGCTGAAGTCCTCTGTACTGAATTACATTTTTTTACCCATCGATTAGCTGCTGTTTCTTGAAGTATTTGTTGAACGTCTTCCACATTTAACTTATCCAAATCGAATTTTTTTGCTTATTCCACAATTTCATCAATATAGGCAGAGTGTGTAATGCCTTCGTTCTTAGATAAATCTGAGCAATTGTTCTTCCAAAGTCCCTTCAAAGATCTTTCTGTTCAAATTGTTATCTGTCTGATATTCCATTCCACAATAAAAATTTAAGTTTTCTAAATCATTCGCGATTTTGTAGATTTTTTCTTCTACGTCTATTTTTCAAACTTCTGCTCAAACTCATATATGTAGTATAACAAAAAAAAAACGCTGCCGAATTCAGAATCGTAACTATTACACCATTCACATGGCCACTTCTTATATTAACAGAGGTGATAAAAAGTCTTTATTTTGGTTTTTCCTGGGTTTTGTTTCGCAGCATTATCCTATATATAGATAGGTCAGTTTTTATGACAATAATATCATATAGTGGATACAATGGTTCGGTTAAAGATCGTGGAAAGGAAAGGGAGTGCGCAAAATTTGTATATACCCTTTGTAGGTCCTCCGAAGTTTCCTTCTGAGTGTTGCAAACTTCGTCGAAAACTTAATAAGCCCTGTTCAGGACCAATGAACCACGTTCAGGATGGCCATCAACATCAACTGATAATCAACACGTTAGTAAAATTAAGTAATTGGTGATTGAGAACTGACTATTTCAGAGATCTTACTGGCATTGTTGAAATATCGCTTGAGCATAAGAAAAGTAAAAACACCATTGCTATTCAACTAAATTGTTAAATCGTATATGAAAGTGAAAAAGAGTACTTATTTGTTTTGCGAATGACGAACATTTCAAATGAATTTCTTAAATTAACTATGAAGTGAAAAAGTTTTTGTATTCTCAAACTTTCTTAATACACAAATTTGGTAATAAAATGATCACAACATTAAGTTTTTCATAAAAATAATTTGCTGTAAAATTTACAAAGGATGAGTTAGTCAACACTATGGCAATTAGAATTTTTGATTGGAATTACAAATGGTTGACAGAACTTTATTGGAATGTTTCCCCAGCGAATAGAATTTTGAAGTGAAAAGCGAAAGGCTGAGAGTAAGAGAAATGTCAAAGTTGCGTCCATGAATATTTAAGATTTTCCTGAAAATGAAGTTAATAAATGTTGTGGCGTATTCCTTTGGCTCTTTTCTTGCAAAGGCGGACTTTTGAGTGAATTGTTAAAACTTACTTTGCGCAATGGTTCGAATAAAATTAAAAATTCAATTATTTAGAATGCTTTTTTGGTTGTAATATGCAGATATATTCACGCATAATTAGTTAGAAAATACGCATAATAAAGCCAACAAGAGCAACGGAAATGAAAAATGTGTGGGTGCATTGGCAAAGTGCAGACAGACTTCATTGTTGTTTTGTGCCGAATAATAATATAATTATTTACACTGTGTAAATAATGACAAAAATAATGGGCTTCAAAGTGGCAAGATAATAATTAATATGCCTCCCAACAGTGTACAACGTTGCTATGTAAATATATGTATATGCCGTTACTTTCGAAATTTTAATTCACGGTTAACTAGAAGAAAGTTGTGAAGCAAATGAGAGGGAATGGTTAATAAAGCCATTGTTTTTTAATATCCTGATGTGAATGACCTTTGTTTGTTAAAAGATGACGCTATATTCTCTACAGCCAATGCAAAATTTAATATATTAAAGGAAGGTTTTGATGAGCGCATTATATCGTCCCATGGACCTATTACGTGGCATCCAAGTTCGTCTGATTATACACCTCAACATAATGGTAAGCCCTTATCCTTTTAATAAAGCTAATTTCTTGTCCATAGCATTAATTAAATTATGTGCTTTTTATTTCTTACCTACAATAAAAAGCAACTACGAAAGCGATGATACTTGTGTGTCTTTCTGACAAAATAACCGGCGCACGCATAGCCACTAACATGAGATAGTATTCCGAAAAGGATTCACTCATACAAGTATGTACTCATAGCTTTTACTATCAGTTAGCTCCTAAAAATTGTTCTAATTCCTTTTTCAAATTAAACTGTGCTCAGACGTCATTATATATATGAAAATGTGTGTGTACCTAAGTAAATGACTGATGCTGTTATTTTTGCTCTGTACTTTTCACTAAAAGTCGCACAACCTTCAGAACATTTAGTTTTGAGAAAAAGCTTCAAACCTTAAGTATTTGTTCACAAAATATACAAACATATAAAGTCATTGTTTTTAAGAAGAGTAACACCCTTTGAACATGTCTGCTCAGGACATCTTACTTACTTACTTTCTGTACTGATCCATTTATTCATAGTTTAAGCTGCGTGATTTGGATCATTGTAATGCGTAAAATGCAATTCGCAGTCATCGATTTCAACACGAATGATTCCGTATGTATCCCAGATCATAACGCCTTGACCACCATCGCAATGATTAGCGGTTTTTGTGTTGTATTTAGAGTGATTTGCCTCATAGCTGGGGCGATGGATAACTGGCTAGCCATTGGATGTAAAAAGATTCAACCTTTTCCATTACTCCAAAGTACTCTTTACCAAAATGCTCTTAAATTTCTTTTGTATAGCAATAGTTTTTTGAACTCATTCAATCAAGCAACCCGAAATTTTTTATTGATTTCAGCCACAGTCTCTCGTAATGAATTAAAGGGCATTAGCCTTGCTTTTTCTTATGACGACACTATCACCACGTTTCGTTGTTTTTTTGCAGGAGTTTTGCAACCTTTTTTAATTTTCAGCTGATTGAGATAACTTTATACAAAATGTAGGAAACTAAACCATGTCTAAAAAAATCTACTTTTCCATGTATGAACCATGGAATTTTTTGATCTTGTGTAATAAATTGTTTACTTCTAAAGCAAATAAACCGCAGACTTTGAAAACAAAATATTCTAATAAAAAGTCCAGTGTCTTACATGAAAACGTTTTGTTTTTTTTTTATAAAAGTATTTTTTTAAAAGTTCTACGTAATTAAAATTATGCATCAAATGTACTGAGCATTCATTCTCATCCGTGCACCGTGTTGTATGAGCAACATAGAATTTATAGTATAAGGCACTTGTTTAATGCTAAGTTCATTTGTTTTATTATTTAATTACGTATAACTGTAAAGAAATATTTTTACGAAAAATTTAATCAGACCTTTCTTGTAGAGCGGAAATTTTGGGAAATCTTCGGAAAAAAAACATGATTTTGATACTTTTTTAAGATTCAATAAAGCGCTTGTTTACGTTTGATAATTTTTTAGGGCAAAGACACCTTAGAGAGTGTTTGAAAAAAAAACAATTTCGGAATTATTCATAAATTTATCTAAAAGCAAAGTATTTATCAAAAAATAGTGCAATTTCCAAACATATCTAAATTATTCTTGCTCCTCTCTCTACTGTTACCTTTTATACCAAAATCGATGTACTCGATTCCGCTCATGCAAATGATTTGTATCTCGACTTTTTAAAGGTAAAAACAACCATTACTAAGAACAACATTTGTATACATTATTATTATTTTCATTCGCTGTCAAGTTGATGACATTTCCAAATAGTTAAGAGGAAAACTGAGTTTAACAGCTCATAAGTTAAGTTTGAGTTGCACATGCGGAACAGCTACAGTCTATCAACATAATAATTCCATTATGAATAACAACATTAAATTATATGTATACGCTCCGATAAGTAAGCACATTAGCACAGCTAGAGTACTTTTCTGTCAACGAGCAAACTTAATTAGATTTTGATGTCGCATTTTTATTTCTCCATATTTTTCTTAGTATGACATGACCGCCTAAGCCATCACTAAACACGTAGTATTTAATCGGAGCGTAAGTTTTGTTTGGTGAGGGATAAGTTAACCGGCAAATGGAGGTGCATGTTGTTGATAGTGGGTTACCGGTATAGGACACTATAAAATTGTTTCTCTGACTGTTGCCAAAATTAAATTAAGAAAATTTATATATTTCATGCAACTCACAGTTTTTTGATTTTGGTTATCACCTCGCTGAGACGTGGATTGACAAACCAACATACCATATATACGTATTAATATGGTTAAGTGAGGCTAAGCGGGTACACGACCTATAATGCAAATAAGATAACAAATATCAACGGAATCTGTGTGGTCAAAAAATTAATGTTAATTGCTTTTGTACCATTTTGAAATATGAAGTTTTGCCAATATCTTAAGGGGTTATATGCAGTTAGAATTTTCAAAAAATCGATTTTTTAAATTTTATTTTCTTAGTGTACATATGTATATCTAAGAATACACACAGAAAATTTCATATCCTTCCGGTGAAGTTTTCGAAGTAACACGCAAATTACACGCAAAGTCGTTTAAGAGTGCTCGGAAGTGCATTCCTAACTTTAAACGCGTTTTACTCAAAATGGTGTTTTCAAAACCGGTGATCAACAAACGGCTAAACCGATCAGATTTTAACACGAGCTTCTTAAATATATTTTTTATTGATTAATCGAAGATTTTTTCTCACCGATAAATCATTTTTTGTTTTAACAATGAGTTGGCATGAGGTTAGGTACAGCTTCGACTATAAAAAAGTCCTTCCACATACATTGCTTTGAAAATTGCTGTATCATTCCAAACTTGATCATGCATTAAACACCTGAGTTCACTTTGAGAAATAACTTGTGTAGATGTTTCACATTTCACATTTCTAATTAACATTCATTTATAGACTGCAACGATATCTGAGTTTTTGGACAGTCCATGCGAACTACTTTTGAAATGGACGCGAGATTTTTATTGGCTAAAACATTATATTTTTGTGTACGAGTAGATCGCGATTCTACATATCTCCACGTTTGAATTTTAATAATTTTTTGAATGTTTTTAGACATTTTCGTTGACGTGAGTTGCATTTTGTTGCGTTTCTAACTATTCCAATATTTGCTTTGTCTAAATTACTCAGCATACGCAGTTTTCCTGATTTAATTATTGCTCAGGTTAATTCGAACACCTTACTTAATTTCACTCTTTGCAATTCCATCCTGTTTCTACCCAAATTGAGTGTTTGCGTTTTTACATACCACCATTCTATAACGGATTGGCAGCAACTACAAGAATTTATCCAACAGCAACGCAGCCAATCTTAGAAATAGAAGGTGGTCTTTTCGTTAATCAAAGAAAGCATTTTGGCTGAAATTCAATTTACAACTACAGCAAAGCGTAAGGAGCAGCTGACCACCACATTTCATTGCATTTCTCGTTGCGGTTTCTTACATAATCACTAGTAAGCATCCTTCGCAAGCGATCATCTCTAAGTTGATAGCACTTTACTCAACAACTTCTCTACTAACCAAAGCGTTCATACACAGTTTAATCAAGAATAACAAATTGTAAATTGAATTATTGCAAATACTATTAGCTGGGTTTAGTTGAGTCTACAAAATCCTTTAGATAATTTTAGATATTTTAAAAAAGTAAGGTAGAGCATGTAAGGACTCATAATTTATGGTATCACATTTACTTATTATTCACACTTCCACCTCTCTTTAATAATATAGTATATCTAAATTTTACACTACAGCTATTAGACGAACAAACCTATTAGAGTTGTTCAAAATATAAATAAAGACAAGCCAAGAAGAGGCAGGAACCACGTCCCATTTAAAAGTGAGGACTAACTATTGTTCTTCTTTTTGAGAAGAAACTACTGCTAACAAAAGCTAACAAAATTTTCTTAACAAGGGACAGCTTTCAAATATCTCATATCAAAAGCAGCAGATGGGTCAACTTTTGTATTATTCAATCTCTTGAGACGTGTTTGACTAAGAAAAGAACAAACATTTATTCAATGAAATTTCAGCACCTCTAAAAAGTGCAACTTTGTGAGAGCGACTTATTGGGATAGCCTTCACCTTCTTCAGGGAATTTCGCTTTATCTCTTCCATCGACTGAAAACGGGTTCCATGTACCGGCAACTTCAGTTGGGGGAACAAGCAAAAATCACAAAGAGCCAAATCTGGTGAATACGGCGTTTGATCGATGGTAGAAGGTCGTTCAGAAAGGGGCATGTTTTCAACGGTCTCTCGACTGTCTTTGAAGGCTTTGTATCTCTCGTAGGCTTGCATTTTTGATAAACTGAATCACCGTAAACTTTTCCAACATCCGCAATGATTCCGAAAACGAAATTTGGTTATGAATACAAAATTTGAGACAAATTTTTTGTTGGATATTTTATACATTGTAAAACAGGCAATGCACTACTCAGATGTACCGACTTATGCAGGTGCTGTAAACAAACTGGTTAACAGATTATATTTATATTTAGCATAGTAATTAAGAAAATATCATTTACTCGGATAATTTAATTACAATTTCCGGGTATATAGTATATATTGTTGTTGGCGCTGAAAGCGAGTAGTTCTAGTTTTATTCGTAGCATCGGGTCATGCTATACCTTTTTGGAAAGCTCATTTTACACGTTTGATTGATTGTCGTTTCTTTTAAGTCGTTCGTGAGTTATAGCGTCGCAAACATGGAGCAAAATAAAGAGAAAATACGGAATATTTTACAGTACTACTACGATAAAAGCAAAAATGCATCTCAAGCCGCCAATAAAATTTGTGCAGTTTATGGACTCGATACAGTTTCCATTTCCACCGCACAACGATGGTTTCAACGTTTTCGTTCTGGTGTAGAGGTGGTCGAAGATGCGCCACGCTCCGGAAGGCCTGTCGTCGAAAATTGCGATAAAATCGCTGAATTGGTCGAAAGAGACCGGCATAATAGCAGCCGTAGCATTGGTCAAGAGCTGGGCATGAGTCACCAAAAATTCATTTCAATTTCAATAAAAAATCACTAAAAATACCACAAGACTTTTTTGACAACCCAATATATGCGAGTTGAAATCCGGGTGACTGTATTATGGTAATATGGCAATACTAGAAAAAGTTTCTCTTTAAAAAAGCCGTAGGGACGAACTGTTACACCATTTCCTGATTCCATCAGCAGTTTCCTACAAGGAGATGTTCCTCTTTACGTAATCATCAACACATTAGTTGCTATTTTGTAATACACTTTTCACTCATAAATTGTAACAATTTTCTTGTTAGCACATGCAAGTCTCCATAGTCATTTCTGCAAGTATACAAACTTCCACGCTTCTTAAACACATGAAGTGAAATGACTTCGGTGCACAATGATTGCATATGGGTGTCAATTTTCCTTCTGTCTAATGGCTCAAGTGTGTCTTTTCTTCTGTCAATTCCTTGGCACATCTGTGGTCGCTGGCGCTTTTACGGAAATTGCGTGTGAATCAGCAAACTTTTAATCAAATTTCAATTTGCCACACCCTTCGGTATTCTATTATTTGACATTTACACTATGAATATGAGTATGAGGGTTTTGTGAAGAACATATACACATCCACACACATTAGCAGTTACTTTTGGTGCAAAATATATTTAGAGACACTTTGGGTGAAATTTTGAAAAATATTTGAACAGAGTATATTAAGTTTGTAATAGATATATAAATGATCAGCATGATGAGCTGAGTCTATTATGTCATATCCGTCCGTCTCTCCATGTTGTAAGTCAAAAACCAAGGTTACGCTTACAGTTTTCTTCGATTATTGTTGTCAACAACAATACTGTCGTTTGAGCGAAGCTATTCATACAAAGAGGCAGAATTCGGGATCGACAACTCTTGGTTTTAGCGACAGGATAATGCACCGTCGCATACTGTATTGATTCTTCGTGAGTTTTACTCCAAATTTTCCACCAATATCGTGCCGAAATCGTATTCGCCAGAGTTATCTCCGTGTGGCTTCTGCCTATACAGCAAACTCAAACGATCGCTCCGAGGAAAGCATTTCGAGACAATATTTTTTATATAACCATTACTATAACAATATTTGCAAAAATGGTATTAGAATCTGAACGTGCATTCGCGGTCATATCAATGCAATATGACTTTTTCTGAACTCTCATACTCACTTCGCCCAATAATTGATAGAAAATTCGCACACTACTGTATTCTATGTATTTTGGCGCAGTTAACAATACCTACATACATATCTTTACCTTAGCCCACATGCAGCAGCCACACAACCGTCTCGTCTAACCTTTTTATAATATATTGAATTAGATTTTGAAGCCAAATTCTTTACTTGATTATGTTTTTAATAAAATGTCATTAACATTACATTGGGTTACCGGAGGACATCGTAAAAAAGAGGGCGATTGCCAAAGTCCAGACGCCCGTTGTGTGTTTTGCTTGTGAAATGGCAATGATTATCTGCATTAATTGCAGAATTATCGCCGTTTCTTTTGCTTTTTTCTGACAAAGTGTACTGGTAATAGCTTTGGGAGTCAGAAAATTATTGAGCAAGAAGGGCGCTACCACAGAAATTACGTAAATATCCACTTTGCATTCTTAAACGGGAGATTTTGACTCTTAAGTAAATCAAATATAGATTTTAATAAATGAATTTAACACATTATTCATAACTGAGAATTATTGATTGCTGTGAGGAAATCAATTAGTATTTATGAAAGAGGTATGTGTTAAATATATTCACTGATGTGCACTGCGTCTTCAAAAATTAAGAAAATTTAAAAATGCATAATGTATTAAAATCAATATCTTAATTGAATAATCTGTTGTAAATTATTTCGTCTATTTTGGAAGCAGTATTAACAGCAACAACAATGTCAGTCTCGAAATCCAACGCAGAATAGCTCTTGATAACAGGTGCTACTTTGGACTTAGTAGACGATTGAGAAGTAAAGTTCTCTCTCGGCGAACAAAGACCAAACTCTATAAGTCTCTCATTATTCCCGTCCTGCTATATGGTGCAGAGGCTTGGACGATGACAGCAACCGATGAGTCGACGTTGCGAGTTTTCGAGAGATAAGTTCTGCGAAAGATTTATGGTCTTTTGCGCATCCGCAGCGGCGAATACCGCAGTCGAAGGATCTACTACACGAGATATACGATGCCATTGACATAGTTCAGCGAATTTAGTTACAGTGGCTAGGTCACGTCGTACGTATGGAGGAGTATTAGACGAAGTACCCGCCAAGAGAAGCGAAGGAGAAGGAAGACCTCAACTTCGTTGGAAAGAGCAGGTGATGAAGGACCCGGCTTTCCTTGAAACCTCCAATTGGCGCCACATAGCAAAAAGAAGAAACGACTGGCGCGCTGTTGTTAGCTTTGCTATAAACGGGTAAGCGGTGTCTACGCCAGTAAAAGGAAGAAGACTTACGTATGAGTTTTAAGGAAAGTTTTATTAAAATTAACTGCAACTTCGTTGAAAACTCATATTAGCTTGCGTGGTAGTTTACAGATTTTCTGCTAACATTTCCTAATCAAGCTCAATAAAGCAAACTCTCTTAAGTATGCACATACCACGAAGAATATTTTTCTCTCCTACAAAATTATTCATCTTACATGTGTTGTTGCACGAATGCAAATTGTGTAGAATTCCCAGATATTCATATTCGTCTTTAAATGTGATTATAAAGTGGTGAGCTTACGCACAAAATTTGGTCTCAACTTTTTTGAATAGTTTTTTTTATGGAAGTGCCAAGCAATGGTGAGGGGGCATTAAATCAAAATTTTTCCACAGATGCGTACGATGGAGTTCTTGTGACCGTTTAATGTTGTGTATTTCTACGGAACTGCTGGGACTGGCTGCAACCCTTTACGAGAAATTTTATTTTTACTGCACTCATAACAATATCTGCAGCTAAAGCAGAGGTATGCTTATAAAATTTGCTTTGTGAGAAGTAAAAGAAAGTGACTACATACATGTATATAAAATATGTGTAAATAGGGAAATAAAACCCTCCAATTCGAAACAGACATTCAATAGCCACGTCATATAGAAATATGTTAGATATATGTATGTATGTACTCTATGCGCTGGCGGAGCTACCTCAAACAAACTTTCTCAACATATGTTTTGGTAATACCTTATATGTAGATATAAATGTAACGTCGGAAATATTAAAATCCGATAACACGCAACAGAAGAATATCACAAAATTAAAACTTAGAAATCAGAATAACGTAACAGGCCTGATACGTTTACTATATCTTTTCTACCTTTTTTCAATGGGCTTAGTCCGCTTTACAGCAAATGAGTTACTCAAGCATTAGCGTTTACGTGACGTCTAATTTTGTGACATTTTGCAATTCAGCATTCATCCTCCTCGCTTCATTCGTCGCACATAACCCATATACAAGACATCAGCACATCACACAACCCAATGCAACACGACATATCTTGGTGGATGATACACAATCATAACCACACATTTTACCAATATCAAACCACACTATACACCAACAATTCAAATATCATTTATCCAACAGCCAACCGACCAAAAGGGCCTAGTCAGATCGGGGTGGGCCGCTTTTTCGACCTAGAGGGTAAACAAAAACATAAATAAGTTAACTAAACAAATGGTTCGTCGATCATCTTTGAAAGGAAAAATCGATGACAAAATACGACCCAGACATAAAATATTACACCAGCGATGGTATGAGATGGCGTTATTGGAGCTGGGATAAAAATTGAACGATGGGAGTGGCCTGCTTTTTCGATTACATTTGGTACGTGACATTTTTTATCGGATTCCTATGTTACGGTGCCAAAATTGGTGAAATCGGACTACAATCACGCCTACTTTAGAAAATCGACTTCATTGTCCGGTCGTCCATATGATTCCTAACTGTAAGGGTTGTGAAAAGGTATCGATTCTTCATCATCAGTCAAGGAGCATTTCTTTTAACGTCTTTGTCCTAAATTTTCAAAATACGATGACTTTCGGTAGACACAAAGTTCGATATATTCGAGTGAAACACGTAATTGTTCTTTTTGCTTCGAATGCATGTCATCTACTGAAAAATGCGCATGTTTAGATATTCAAAATTGCGCCATCTCATGGAGTCATTATACTCGTATAAATAATTGAAAATGTTTAGTTTTGAAGCGACAAACATGTGAGTGATTTGGATTGTACATCTAGATATATATGCAGCTTCATATCCATAATGATTTCTTTAATATCATTAGCATATCCCGTGGTTTATACGGTGTGTAACATTTGCATAAATCGAAGTAAAGTAAATCATCAACTATGTGCTTAAGAAAAGAAAACTGTGCTAATCTTCTGTGAGCTAAGCCAAACAGAAAGCTATTTCTATTGAATAGAGCTCGCAATAGCTTTTGATGGATTTTAACATAAGTTGCGGCTTTTATGCTTTCCTGCTTAATATTCTTATATTTACGACAGCCAAGAAAAAGGGTAGACGTACACCTGCGAGCAGCTTCGAAGTGTGTTGCACAAATATTCAGGCTTGTCTGTTTTGTTTTGGATACTTGAATGTGACTTGTGTTCTTTCATTTTAGTTTTCACCATATGTATATTTCTCCATTTTCTTTCTTATTTTCAACTAGGTTTCCATAGTGGGCGATTATTATATTGTCAATAGTAGTGTTTCAGAACAACTTATATGACAGCATGCGTATATCAAACACACACATAGCTTTTATGGATAGAAGAAAGGACAGTCATTCGCTGCCAAAAAATATGTATACAATTTTGTGTATAAATACTGCCTTCCGTGTCTGTGAATTGTATGCCTCGAATGCATAACGCAGCTTGGTGACAACTTATGATCCTTAACGATAGTATTTCAAAATGTTATTAAAATGTAGAAAACGGCTCGGAAAATATGATCTAGCGAGAAAAACCTCATGACCACAACTTAATTTAGTAAGAAGTGTGTCAAGTCGTAGCATAGTGAAATACTTGTCAGCTTATATTTTTGAAATTTCATTTCAAAAGTTTCTTCAGCACGAGTACAATTAGACAGGGAATTTTGTATATTCACTTCCTGCGAGTATTCAGTAGTATGAGTTATTTGTAGTAAATAGCTTCCTCATTACTTTCATAATTACAACAAAAGTATTATATAAGAAAACAACATTTGCCTATCTAAAAATCCGAATTTGACAAATTCTATGAGGTCTGAAGTTAAACATTCGCACGCATCAAGATAAATCATTAAAACATTGATAACACATTGTAACTGCTTTGAAGGGGCCTATAATGGTCAAATGTAGAAGATATTCAACTAATTTATTATATGAATAAAATCATAGACCATTGTATATTGCCCTGTCAAAGCTCTGTTACAAATTCACGTCGCTATAAATATAAAATTATAATTTCGTATACACTTGCAACATGTTGCTGTTGAGTATAAGAAATTTGTTCACCTAACGGTTGCATGAATCATATAAATAGACACAGATATAGGGTTATAAATGTATATATGATCACGGTGCCGAAACCATTTGAAATCCGAGAGATTTTGTCTTTCCGGCCGTTCATCTGTACATGCAAGATGTAACTTGAATAAAAATTAAGATATCTTAATACAATGTCCTTTAGAAAAAATAAGGAAGAGTTGCCCAAAACAGAATTAAGCAAGACGAAATACCTCCTGTCATCAAACAAACAGTCGTCGCCCTCGCGACTTGGCCCGCACGTTACCATTGACAATCACAACTTCAAAGTCGAAGATAGTTTTGTCTATCTTGGAACCAGAATTAACACCAACAGCAATGTCAGCCTCGAAATCCAACGCAGAATAGCTGCTGCCAACAGGAGCTACTTTGAACTGAGTAGACAATTGAGAAGTAAAGTCCTCTCTCGACGAACAACAACTAAACTCTATAAGTCACTCATAATTCCCGTCCTGCTATATGGTGCAGAGGCTTGGACGATGACAACAACCGATGAGTCGACGCTACGAGTTTTCGAGAGAAAGGTTGTGGGGAAAATTTATGGCCCTTTGCGCATTGGCAACGGGTCATATCGCATATCGCATTCGATGGAACGATGAGCTGTACCAAATATACAACGACATTAGCATAGTTCAGCAAATTAAGAGACAGCGGCTTCGTTGGCTAGGTCATGGTGACCGAATGGATGAAACCGCTCCAGCTCTGAAAGTGTTAGATGTAGTACCCACCGGGGGAAGCAGAGGAAGAGGAAGACCTCAACTCCGTTGGAAGGACCAAGTGGAGAAGGACCTGGCCTCGCCTGGAATATCCAATTGGCGCCACGTAGCGAAAAGAAGAAACGACTGGCGCGCTGTTGTTAACTCGGCTATAATCGCGTAAGCGGTGTCTACGCCAGTAAAGAGGAAGAAGTATCATGTGAGTTAGTATAATTTAGCTTTGTAATACATTCACGACAACTTCGAACAAAGAAGTTAAAACCTTTAGTCATATTTTCCAATATGCTAACACTTGAAGGTATTTAGACTGCTGTGATTTAGCAAGTCGCAAAAGAGAAACTTTTCGGTTACACGAACTTAGTCTTTTCCTAGTTATAAGTTAGTTTCGTCTTAAAATATACATATATGTAAATGAGCGGTTTTCGAAATGGTGTCCATTTGTTTGGGTTTTTGCCTTGTGTACTGGACCAAAATCTTGCTGGGAGATCCAGTGCTTTCCAACAAAAATAATATACTTAACCACGCTTTCTAAAACATCCTACTGGTACAACTTTGTCCCAGTTTTCATCAGCCTAAAGCCTTTAAAGAAGACTCCCACATTACAGGAACTGGATAGTGTTAACTTTAACTGGGACGGGAATGCGCAGCGTGTTCGCGCATTAATCCGTGAAGATCGGCATTTAACAATTCGAGTGTTGGCCTCAGAACTGAGTATGAACCGTGAAACAGTCAGACAAATTTTAACCGACGATTTTGAGATGAAAAAGTTGTGCGCGAAGATGGATCCTTGATCACGACAACGCCCCGTGCCACACCGCCCTCAGCGTGTCCCAGTATTTGGCCTCTAAAGGGATCGCCGTGTTACAACAGCCGCCTTATTCGTCCGACATGTCACCCTGTGACTTTTTTGTTTCCCAGAACAAAATCGGTGGTCAAAGGAACCCATTTTGAGTCGATTACGGACATCTAGGCGGCCGTGACGAAGGTACTCGCGGACATCCCAGTCGAAACGTTCCAGAAATGTTACGAAGAATGGAAAACGCGCTGGAATCACTGCATAGCTGCCCAAGGGGACTAGTTTGAAGGGGATGGCTGAGTTGTAGAATAATTTTCAAATATACGGTTTTTATGGAATCATTCTCACTACTTAATTGTCATACCTCGTATGTCAGACAAGTGCTTTGGTGGTTCGATATCCTACATATGAGCAACTGGTTTGAGTGGAAAAGACGTGGGAGGAGAGTATATACAGATGGACAGACAGACAGACGAAATATATAAATCGATTCAGCTGTTCATTCATATACAAGGTCTGTCGCAAAAGAAACAGGACTGTTAAAAAAAAAACAACAAAAAATTTTTTCAGAAGTTATATTTTTTGTTCAAAGTAGTTTCCTTGTGCTTCGATACAGCGTTTAACCCGGTCAATTAGCATTTCAAATGAGTGTTTAAGGTTATTTTTCGGAATGCTCTTGAGAATATCGGTCGTCGCCTTTTGGATAGCTGAAATGTCCTGAAACCAGTGTCCTTTCATGAGCAAATGAAGTTTTCCAAATAGGTAAAAATCACAGGGTGAGTAGGGTGAGTGATTAATGGTTAATATGGAGTTTTTTGTCAAAAAATCAGTGACAAGCGTCGACCGATGACATGGCGCATTATTGTGCAACAGGCGCCAGGACCCTGCCTTACGATATTGTGGTCGAGCACGACGATGCGTAACAAAGACGCTTCATAACACTAAGATAAAACACAGCATTAAACGTTTGGTCAGGTGGGACGAACTCTTGGTGTACAATACTCTCGGAATGTCAACAAGAGATCAAACTTTTTATATCATATACCCACCAATAGGTGGCACCACCAGAAACAGTTATATTTAAAAAGTTTTGTTTCGTTTGCGACAGACCTTGTATATGTTAGTATTTTATATGATCCCCGTCTCCTACTGGGTGTAAAACCCTTTTGGAAAACCTGATATGCCCTTTTCAGAGTATAATTTGAGGCAAGACTATGTGGATAAACATTAAGAAAAATGTTTTGTCACTTGCTCTTTTGACTTTTAGTGCGCAAGAGTTTTAAGAACATTCCATTGTACCTGGCCTTAAAGCAGAGACTTAATTGTTTTTTGTTTTTCTTTTCTGCAAAAACATTTAACATAGCTATGTATGTATATGTAGATGAAATGCTGCTTTTATCCACAATGCACATGTATACCCCTACTGTTATAAGTTTGCAGGCAGATACCTTACTCGCCGCAAACTCATACTAACATTTAATTTATGATTCACTTTGCGGTGATTGCGAAGTTCCCTGCGGACACTTTAGGCGGCGCAAATTGTTGAATATTTATACAAAAAAGTAACGAATTACCGTGGGAGTTTCCTTTAATTTCTGGCCTCGATAATTTGTGGTTAACTCCTCCCCTTTTGGCAATCCTGAAAATGAGAAACAGCAATATTAAAACAGAAGCAGGTGTTTTCATGTGGGCACATCCAATAACGATAGGGATGCATGTAAATCTTCAACACTTCACTGCCTCTCTTGTGTTACTTGGTGGGTTTCTTTTGTACGTGTACCCGCGTTTAATTTCTGATTTATTTTTTCGAAAACGATTGGATGTGAGCTGAGGATAGTTTAGACCTCTTTCGTCAATAAGTTTGGTTTTGTGGAAATGGTTGAGTATTCGAACTTCTGGTGGGATCTTTTGCGGGTAATAATATGTTATATGATGACAAAACTCGACTGAAACGGATTTAATATATATTGTCCTTAGACTCCTATTCTTATTTTAATATTTTTATAAACATAACGTTTGTGTCCTTCAGCTGGGCGTACACAATATAGTAATGTCAATTCCGGATCGCATCGTTAAAAATTTGTCAATGATTTGTTTAGGAGACTTATCTAATCAAAATATTGAAATATTGTATAAATGTCAGAATCTTCAAGCAAAGGGCGAAATTAAAGCTGAAAAAATTGTTAATATACGTATTGTTGATGTACGTATAACATTTATTTTGCATAAAAGTCGTGACGGAGGTGAACCCACCCTCTGATAAGTTTAATGTACATATCTCCTAAACCACTAAAGCTACAATAACGGTAAATGCATGGGATATGCAAATGAAATTCTGAGAGAATTTTCTCTGACACTAGTAACTCTTTGCATCAAAAATGGTTTGAATCAGATCAATACCTCCCTGAGCCTCTATATGTCTAATATAAAGATTCGAACTTCTGGGTGACATTATACTGCATATAAGGTCAATATTTGAGTCGTCTCAATGAAAACTGCAGGTACAATTGGGCGAAAGCATGATTTAGCCTCTACTCGTATTAACTAATGTCAAGATTTCCAAACATTCGGCTGACTTTACATTATATGCAGTAAAGTGGCGAATTAAGTGAGGTACCTTTATGAAACTAAGGTACAATTTTTTGATATGTGGCTTGATAATACTTAATAGATAAAATAGATAATCAGTAATCGGTCGATATTATAAATGATTTTATAAATGATTTTCTTTGTTTTACCTTATGCCGAATTTGTCGGTCAGTGTATGAGTTATACATACAAGTATATGGTATATTGTACCCAAAAAATAAGACATGGTATTTATTTTGAAAATTCTTTATTTATTCTTCCAAATCAATTTCATTCCTTTCAAAATAATCCCCTCCCGATGCAATGCACTTATGCCAACGGATTTTCCAATCGTCGAAACACTGGTTGTAGTCACTTTCCGGGATGGCCTTCAGTTCCGTCTTCGCTGCGGCTTGAATCTCCTCTATCGTATAAAAACGGTGTCCCCAGAGCGGTCTTTTGAGCTTGGTAAACAGCCAGAAGTCGCACGGCGCTAGATCAGGTGAATACGGTGGTTGCGGAACGATAAGGGTTGAGTTTTTGGCGAAATGATCACGAATAACGAGGGCAGTATGGGATGGTGCATTATCGCGGTGTAAAAACCAAGAATTGTCTTTCCACAATTCCGGCCTTTTTAGGCGGATAGCGTTACGCAAACAACGTATAACGTTCAAATAATATTCCTTGTTGACTGTTTGACCGGTTGGAAGGAATTCATAATGCACAACACCACGATAATCGAAAAAAACAGTCAACATGACCTTGATTTTTGAGCGACTTTGGCGCGATTTTTTTGGTCTCGGCTCTCTTTTGGCACGATATTCGCTCGATTGATCGGTTGTTTCGGGGTCGTAAGCATTGATCCAAGTCTCATCGCCAGTTATAATGCGTTTCATGACAACCTGGTAGCCGGAAAGCATCGTTTCACACATTTCAACGCGACGCCTTTTTCCAAAAAATTCAATGTTTTCGGTACAAGTCGAGATTTGACGTGCTTGAGGCCCAAAACATCCTTCATAATGGTATTGGCTGAGCCTTTCGATATTCCAACTTCATCAGCAAGATCTCTAATTGTTAGTCGACGGTTTTTCAACACCAAATCTTTGATTTGTTCAACGTGAGCTTCGTCGGTTGAGGTTGATCGATCGTCTTCGACACGTTTACGACCGGCTTGGAACTCACTATACCACTTATAAACATTTTTTTTAGACATAGCCTCATCACCAAAGGCTTTCTGCACCATTCTCAACGTATCCGCAGCAGAAAATTGATTCCGTAAACAAAATTTAATGCAAATTCTTTGCTCAACAAATTTCCACATCGTAAAAAACGAAAAACTCACTTTTAGCAGCTCACAAAACGACACGTATCTCAAACACAAATGAATATTTTGACATGAAATTTGACATAAATGTGACTGATAGCACTACCAACCTAAATAAAATATTTTTTGGGCATAGTATATATATATATACTCGTAGAATAGCTTAGATTCCGATCGTCTGGTTGACATTGTACATCTTATAGTGTTATCCTGGCTTTGATTCTTGCAAGTTGCATATGTAAATATCACACTGTCTACTACTGATGGTTGATTATTATAGGAACTTGACGGTGCGTATGAGTAATCTAATTTATCGAATGTTTTGTTCGTACACGAAATTTAATCTCATTAACTTTAATAAAGCGTTTAAAGAGGAGGTCAAATCGTGGAAAAGAAAATAATTTTCTTATGAGAAAACATAAGGCCATAAAAATTTAATTTTCAACTATTCACAGTATACCATATATCAAGAGCAGTCAGAAATATAAAGGTATAGATTAGGGTGTGTCATTCTGAGGCAACCTGTTTTTTTTCAACTGAAAAACAGGCTCAAAACTTTCGAAAATGTGTAAAAAAAGTCACTGAAAAGATGAGCTCTTAATATTAATATTAAGAGGTGCCTATTTCAAATTTTCTGTTTTCCATATAAATTACATTGAAAAAAAATCATTTTTTTTTTGTGGTGGTTATTGTGCGGAGGTTTTAATGTGCACGCGACGGCGGCCAGTAGGGATGGTAAACTCAATTCCGATTCTACTCGAGAATCGAGTTTTCTCGTTAAATAATCGATTTTTAAAAACCGGTTCTTGACATTCGTTTAATGTATTTGCGCGTCTGCAAATTCCCTGTTTAGAATATGTGTATGTAGAATCATAACTGTGCAGTTGCTTTAGAAGACTATGAGCTTAAAGCTTTAAACGGTTATGTTCGTTCGTAATCCATGCCTGTGCTGGCGTGTTAAATATGCTTGAAGTGAGACGACCACCTTATTTCTGATTCTGTGGCATAGTTTACATGTTGATATTTGATAGCTGCTACTTAGCACTTGCTGATATCATTCAGCATGCTAGTGTACTTTAGTCAAAATTAAGACATCTTCATGAATCTTACTACACTCTGAACATAAGATTACATTATTTCAAATTTTTGGTTGGCTTTGTACCGCAAATTTTGAGTCAATATATAAAATATCTTTGTAGAATTATAATAATATTTATATTATTGTTTTTATAGTATATTTTTCTTAAATTTGTCTATCAGCGAATGAGTTATATTAAAAAAAATTCATGGAAACATGTTCGCGTGAATACTTGAGTAATGGCAAAACTTAATGTAATAGCCCCAGTCCTTCACCTGCTGTTGAACCAATTATTTTGTTCGAAATCCCTGATCAGATCAGCTTGGCGTTACAACCGTTTGCAAGTCTTAGTCGCGTTTAAAAGGATTCGCCAGTCGTCTCTGCATTGTTCACGACAGCGCCAGTTAGTTATTTCAAGTTTCGTCGAGTCAGCCTTCCTTCTTAATTTGGATCGGCCACCAAGGAACATCAAATCGTACATTTTGCGCGCTGGAGTATCCAGGAATGAGAGCTAAAGAAACCTGTCGGAACAAGCCTTTTCTGCTCCTCTTCCTGCCTAAATATTTTTCGAAAATGTGATTAAAACAGCAATTACTTCAATTCAACATCTATTACACTATCACTTGTTATTTATGTATACAAATACATTTGTCGACGTATTACATTTGGTTGTACGGGCGTATGAGTAACTTTAATTTTATACCAATTGTCTGATTCTAATTGTTTATCCTCTCGTTTTTTGGCAATCATCAGGATTCCATCACATGGTGAATACAAGTATGCTATATAATGAATTCAGTAATTTTTAATTACATCAAATTTTGGAAATGTAAGAAAATATTGTATGCTGGTTACAGTTATTATAGTTTAAGTTCATTTCGGAAGGCAGCACTTATTAAGGAACATGTACTACGCTAGAAACTCTTACTGATTTGCCTGTTCTTAGCAAGGCAGCAGCTTTAAAAGTATGTGAGATATACGTATGTACATCAGATTCCGTAAAGTAGATACGCTTTGTGCTCTTTTGGTATTTTTGATTCTAATATTTTTATACAATCGATAAAACAGCAATGCGTGAGATGAACTTACTAACTGACATCGTAAATACTCATATGCTATTGGGTAAAAAGTTGCGACTATTCCTAACTCATACTAACTTTTACACTTCTATTATTTTTCACGCTGGGAAAGCCAATCAAAAGTTTAGCTATCGTGGGTATGAAACTTTTTTTCATGAGTTTAATTGACGATCTCAGTTAAGGATGCGCATAATTGATTTGTCTGTTCAGATGAGAGTGTAAATATGTAAGCAAGAGAATATCTAAAAAATTATTCGTACTTATACTTTTACACTAAATGGCCTGCATTTGATTGCTTTCTATTTGGCTATCTTGGGTTGGCTTTAGTGTTTAATTGATTTTTCAGCGTTGCTTCTTCTCGTTTGCTGCAGGTATGTAAGAGATTTTGTTTTCGTCATTTGCATTGGTCATCGATATCCAGCAATTATATTTTGATTGAAATTTACAAGTGTCTGATGAGATTTCGTGATGAAAGGAACATAATCAAATAATCGATTAAACGGAAGATTGAGATTTAGTTAAGGAATAACGTGCTATCGCTATTTCAAGTTATGGCTACTTACTGTATTTATATATTAACAGAACTTGTTATAACTTAGTTAATTAGTACAAATATTGTCTTGAGAGAAAGCGGTGTGGAAATTTAATACAGACGGTCTGTTTTTCGACGTGGGCTTTTCAATAAATTGCACCTTTTTCGAAGTTGATCTGTTTGTCTACTGTTACTTGAGTTTGCCATTGCACAACGAACATAATCAAGCGCGCTTCGCGTTCGATGAATGGGCTCAAAGCAAGTTTGCAACCCATTTCGATTTTCACAAGAAACTTTGTTCAGCGATGACTTGGGTTGAATATGTACGTTAAAAAACAAAATTTTCGTATTTGGAGTGGAACTCGCAATCCATTGTGGACATGCCACTACATTCTCAAATAGTCAGAATTAGATCTGCTTTGTAGGTAGAACAAATCATTGGTCCATATCTGTTCAAAAATGAAACCGGTCATAATGTTGTACTCAATTATAACAAGGCGGCGCTTCATGACAGGCCATCAACATCATCTGGTGACAAATACACAAATAAAGTAAGGGAATTTATGCTTGAAAATCGACGATTTTCAGTCAGAAATTGTACTGGCATCGTTGAAGTATCGGAAGAATGAGCGAAAACCATTTTGAAAGATAATTTGATCCTAAGAAAAGTAATTGGTGCCAAAATCACAAAATTTTTTCGACCCGTTAACGTCCGTGCAACAATGGTTTCCGACTGCCAGGGTGTCATAAAACGTATTATTACTGTCGAGGAGTCTTGGATCCATGCTTACGACCTGTAAGCAGACGATCAGTCGGCGGTATAGTGTGGCAAAGGTGAGCCGAAGACGAAAAAATTAATGTTATGTTGAGAGTTTTCTTCGATTCCTTCCGACCAGCTAAATTGTCAACAAGGAATAATATTTGTGTGTAATGATTCGTTTACGGGAAGCTATTAATAAAAGGAGGCCGGAATTATGGACGAAAATTCTTGGATTTTGTACCGTGATAACATATCGTCGCATATTGCATTGATTCTTCGCTAGTTTTCCGCCAAACTTTTAACCAATATCGTGTCGCTATCACCGTATTCGCCTGATTAAGCTCCTTTGTGAATTCTTGCTATTCAGTAAACTCAAACGACTGCTCAAGAGAATCCGTTTTGAGTCAATTAAATACCTTAAATATGAATCGCATTGAAAAATATTCCGGATATTGCTGTTTAGAGGAATGAAAAAAACGTTGGCGAAAGTGTATTCGGTTTCAGAGGGTAACCTTGATGGTTACGACATAGATTTTAAAGAAGAAATGTAAAGTTACTTCTATAAACATAAGACTTTGGTTTTTGCTCATTGTAGTATATGTATGTACGCATAACGTAGATATATATCATGAAACGTGTTGAAGGAAAGAGTATAAAACTTTTTGACCAAGTATTTTCAGATATTTTTATAGAATTCTACAAGGATTAATTCTAAAGATAAACCATGCAATCAATGCTGTATCATTGAATAAGTCGAAAGTCAAAAGAATTGCATCACATCTGCTTCTGCTCACTCACCTTCGTTATTTACAGCATAAGTCAATCGAAGCTAGCACTCACAAAGCGCAATCGCTCAATCACTGGATTCCACAAGGAGTTGCGATGACAATGTATTTGAACTCTGTAGAAATATTTGTTTGTATTTTTAACTTGTGCTTGCAGTTCGAAAGTGAAAGTATGCTCGCCATATTTATTTTTGCAATCGAACGAACATAAAAAATGAAATAAATGCATTCAACTAAAAGTTTATTCAATTTGTCGGAGAGTTATTTCAACAACTATCCTGGCTTTCCAATGAAGGTGGGTTTGGAATGTACTGATATTAAGGTTGTTTTATGCTAACTCAAATTTACATACAAAGATATAGTGGCGGTAGTTTTTTTAGCTAATATCTCTTCATTTAATCTATAAATATTGAAGTACAGTAGCGAACAAAAAAAAAGCACACATAAAAATGTGATTATTTTTGTTTAAAAACAAAAAACTGTACTTACAATAAAAAAATTTGTCATGAAACTGGATTTATATAAGAATTCCCAACATAAATAAATATATTTGTTAAAAATAAATTTTTCCGTATTTAGTTAGAAGTCCAAACAAAAAGTTTGCGATATTTCAATTTCCTGTAAGGTTCTAATAAGTTTTTTTCTTAACACTATGTAATAATGATTGAGACATCAAAATCTATTTAGTAAATATTTCGTATCGACTCCATTTTTATTAACGGATTTTATTCGTTTGGGCATGGATTCAACTATTGACCGTAACATTTGTATACTCCTGCAATCTGTTACTACAGAATATAATAGTCTCAGTCTCACCTGTATGTTTCACCTAAAAGTAATCGAGTTAGAAAAAGGGTTATATACATACAAGTATAAATTCTCCAGATGATAAGTGCATCTGTCCGTCCATGCAAGCTGTAACATGAGTACAAATGATATATCTTGATGAAACTTGGTACACATTTTCTTTGGCAAAAAAATTACAATCTGCCATTAACCTTAAACTTATAAAAAGTTACAAGTAAGCACTAAATTAAGATATAAAACTCTAATTTGGCACAGGGGATTGCATTAGCAAGGAGCACCTGTGGGCAAAAATTTTGAAAAATAAGGCGTGATCCCGCCATCTAATAGATTTAATGCACATATCTCCTAAACTACTAAAGCTTCAACAACAAAATTTGTCTAGCGCAAATACTACAAGAACCCTTACCGACAGTGTGATAATTGATGAACACCGCTCACTCCCCATATAACGATATTGTTAAAAATTACTAAAGCGCAGGCTTTTACGTGATAAATCAGTTACTAAATACGCCAGAGGCATTAAATTTTTCATCCGAGATGGCATGAGTGGGCTTTATTGGAACTGATATGTGACAACGCCCACTTCTTGGATAGATGACATATCTCGGCCGATTTCGACAAAATTTTACAAATTTTTTATAATTCCATTAAAGTAAGGTGACTTGACCAAAAAATGCCCTAATTTAACTAAAACTATATAACCTCCTAGGTACCAATTATATGGACCCCAGTATCTACAGTTGACTTTTGACCGAAAATATCGGACACTGTATGGGACACTGTACAATTGAAATTCAAACAGAATCCTTTCCTGACGATGGTAATGATTGACAAAAAGATTTGTAATACCAACCTTACGACGACGAAAATTTCAGAGCGTGTTTTTCTCAAGACATTGACTCATGTATCCTTCTGCTTTAAATGTGTTGGCTGACTTACTCTATATGATTGTAAGTGTGCTATCTTAATGAAACCCAGGAACATTGTTTTAAGTACGTGGCATGACAATAGTTAATAGATACAATCGGGTCGCTTCTACACCAAATCCCATATACTACATATCGTCACTGAAATGCAAATAACGTAACACATTTGTGGAAATTTTTACAGTGGCATTAATGAAACACGAAATAAAATGCAACATGAGTGAAAAAAAATTTAATATTGGTTAAAACTGGTTTATATCTGAGTGCAGAACCTGAAAATGTTGAACATGTGTAAGATTGTATATATAATTTGAGGTAGTGAAGCGAAATCAATAAGGCACTCAATTTCGAATTTTTTGATGATACGTTATTTTGCATTTCAGGTGACGATATAATGATTTTGATGTTTCAAACAAATCTTATACCGAATTTGTCGGTCATTGTATGAGTTACTATATAAAGAATATGAAAAAAATTGCTTGGACTCCGATCCTCTGGTTGATATTTAAAGTATTTGCCTAGCTTTGGTCCTGGCAAGTTGCAGGGGTATAAAATGTTCGGTTGCACCCGTACTTTGTTCTTCTTTACTTGTTTCCGATATACCGGTATATAAAATGTCAATTATAAATGTCAAAGTCTTCGATGCTTTCCTTCTTATCCGCTAATTCATGATGTGTAAGATGTTTTTATGGACTTTACATGGAGATTGTTCCCAAACCAGTCTAGTGATAGCACGTGCTGCAGAATCATCCTGAAAAATTATGTTGTGCGTATGGGAAAAGTGTTGTTAATTAATTACGTTAACATTTTCTTCAACCAAGGCCATCTTTAAAACAGCTCCTTTCCTGCCTAACGATATGTGTGACATACGTAATATTGAAACTTTCACCAACTTCACGAAGTTTATTTTAGATTCGTTCGAAAATAAAACTCTTCTCTAATTCTCTTTGGTTTAGGTTTTGCTTATTTTAGTCCATTTGGCGACGTTTTTGCCGCATTTTCTTTGTCAAGTGTTGTTTTTGGCTGACCGTTTTCTTGAAGCCATCGTCGTACAGTTCGCATACTGATTTCGATTTAATTTATTTTTTGAACTTCGCTTCAGATGCCTTCAGCTGTTTTGAATCGATCCTAAATACTGGTATTACTAAAGACTTCTCCGGGAGTCCGGAACATTTGCGTTTCATAGACCTTGTCTTCGTATATTGCTGAAATAAAGCAAGGACAAAAGTTTGGCAAATTTTCTGTTTTCATCAATTTTCCACGAACTCAATTTTTGAGATTGCATAGTAAAAATTGTAGCGAATTTCACGTAATTTTATCCGTTTTAAGCACAGATATACACTGTTACACGAAACGTTTCGGTTTTACCAATTTTAAAACAAAATTAAATGTTGGTTCTTTGTTCGAAGCTCATTTTCGCACCGATAACACAAACATACTAACTCTTAAAGCGCAATAACTTCCCTTCCAATTGATGAAATTTCATGAAATTCTCACTGGACAATCGATTAAGATAGCAGAGCTCCAGTCGACATATAGATGACGCCACCAAGGGGCGCTAGATTCAAACAGACTTGTTTACTTTGGAAAGCACTTCATATATATATATATATATATTAGAGTGTGTCATTCTGAGGCAACCTTTTTTTCAACTGAAAAACAGGCTCAAAACTTTCGAAAATGTGAAAAACAACGTCACTCAAAAGATGAGCTCTTAATATTAATATTAAGAGGTGCCTATTTCAAATTTTCTGTTGTTCATATAAATAACTTGGAAAAAAAATAATTTTTCTTGTGGTGGTTATTGTGCGGAGGTTATTATATGTGCTCCGATAGCTGCCAGTAGGGATGGTAAACTCGACTCCGATTCTACTCGAAAATCGAGTTTTCTCGTAAAATAATCGATAATAAACTACATGGCTGGTCATGTATTCAAGTTTATATTAAATGATCCACGAACTTTACTATTCTACATTATTTTCATAAAAATATATTAGGCTTATTCTCTTTCAATATATATCGATAAATTAAATAAGTTAGGAATCTTGTGAACATACAAGTACTTGGTGTAATCATAAGCTTATGAAAGTAAAATCAAAAAGTTTTCATCTCTATAATGAAAGAAGAAAATTATATTTTAAATGTGTTCAGTCTTTTGAAATCAAATTAAAATCGTTATGAAAAAGTCCATTTCAAAATAAGCTTTTCGGTTTTAATTTTAGTATTTAAATTAGTATTAGTAAGAATTAATACGTAATTAATAATTTCTTACTTAATAAATTTCTTTGTAAAATAGCATTAACCATTTACACTGGTAAACTAAACTCAAACTCAAACAGGCAAGGTAATTGAAATTCTTTCAAATAAAAATGTTAAACCTAATCTAATCCTCTTTGTAAACTCTATTATTTACTCATTCACTTCACATTTTTGAATAAACTTTTTCGGAGGTGGCAGCCAAGGCTTACTAACTGCTTATATACTTTCCGTCATCCATAAAGAGGAAGCAAGTGGATATGAGGTTGTGTGGCATACTACAACAACTGCAAAAGCATAACCAACACTTTACTTTTATTTTGAACTCACAACACAGAAATCATGAAAACTGACCTAGAGCAATGCAAATAAAATTGCTTTATGAAAAATGAGGGAACATGACCGCGTGCGAAATTGCGAATTGCGCGGTTGAGCTCCGCGGAAAAGTTCAAATTGGAAGCATAAGTTTCGGACTTAAAAAAACATGGCCAAAATGCTCAAACAAGAAAAATATAATATATTAACATGATGGTATACAAAAGGTTGTATATGGTAATTAAGGCATATACTACACATATTCTTCGATAATATATATTATATATTATATATTAGAAATAAAAATTGTATAAAATATAAACTTTTATATTTTTAATTAGTGTAAACTAAGCTAACTGAAAAATAACTTTTTGGTTAAATTCAGTAGGGTCGAGGTCATGTGTTATCAATAAACTTTCCTTTATTCTAGCCCAAGTATAACATAACATTTAAAATTTGAGTTCAAAAATTTTCCATCACGAACAGCTCTTTTTGTCATTTTAGTAAAAGTTGGTGGTTGGACCCCTAAAACCTTTGGATACAACACAAAAAATCGTAAGTGTTGAGAAATGTTTACTATAATTTTCGGGTTTGGCAACCTCAACAGCCTCTAACATCACAGTCGCAAAATGACTGGTAAACTAATATTATTGGAATTAATTAACTTTCGCCATATGTACGATAAGACCATAGGAAGCAATCCCTTCGTAGTTTGCCGCAACCAAGAAATCAAAATTCGCTTAAAGCTCTAAGGGTCATCTCAGACGAATTTAATAACAAATGTATTTAAAACTGGATTCAGCATGTCATGCTTATGTACTTAGCCGATAGACGATAATAAAGACTTGTATTAAAATAAATAAAAGCTACAGTAAGGAAATTTTTGTCTTGCTCATCACAGTAAATCACACTCAGTTCTGTATGCTTTACTACTTTAAGATGCCTCTTCCTTGAAAATTATTTTTAGTCACTATACCATACAGCTAAGTTGAACTATAGTGTATCCTACCTAGTTAAAAGACCTCATTGTTTTTTCCAACTTTTGTACCCTTTTAATTCATACTCGTATTGGCCTCCATTGGTTAAGTGTATGAATACTAGGGACCTTTTTCTCTGACCTGTACCCGCGCATAATGTTTTAAAATAAAAGTGCACTGCTTGCTGCTACCGTGATATGAAGAAAAAGAAATTTCAACCCACTACTCTCTTATTTACTAAAAGTACGATGATATATTGTTGTGGCTAGAATGGCAGTAGATTTGTTAGAGTTAATAACTCATTAGCTCTATATTTTAACCTATAATATCGACGATTATGGCTGTGAGAATGTAAAGTTGCAACCAAGAGTTGCGCAGATCCATATATCGGTATCTTCATTCTACAGACAAATAATGCAAATGTTTTACTTTCACGTTAATAAAAATGTCTGCATTAAAAGCGCATTTCAACATCTCAGAATATGGCTAACTTCGCATACAAATCCTTGCATATTGCATTTGCGTATATAACGATGCTGCATGGACCACGTCAACGAGTATTTGCCGTGCAACGTTTGCAAAATAAATTATGTGCATCATCTTTTCAGAAGTAGCAAAAAAAATATAAAGGTAAAAATATGGGAAAAATTTGCCAAAATTATATTAAATTGTAAATTCAAATTCAAGAATTCAAATTTAGGAAATGTCACATAGTGTACAAGCGTTACAAAAGGTAAAGAGGCATCTCGCAAGGTGGGTTATATATCCTTTACCCTAGATCTTGGTGGTACATAAATGATCTGTTGAATGATATTTTGTCGGACACATTCAGTGTCCTAGAGAGAAACATTCCAAAGTACGTTCTTATTTCGACTGCGTGATATGTGAGAGGGCGGAATCGTTGGAGAAGATGCACAGTGAACTTGTTCACGAATTGAATGAAGCGCAAGGGGAAGATGAGATATTTTTTCAGGAGCTCTTAATCAGCTCTATTTTCAAATGGTTAAACTCCAGTCATCAAGGTAGCTGTAGATGCGTTTCTTCGAAGGGCGGCTTCTTTTGGAGGGCAATGCTTCGATAGCAAAGTTGCTTTTCAGACCTTGAGCTCGCTGACAGTGAAAATGTTAAGCCGATGAGCTTGCGAAAAAGGAGCCTTATCAAAATTTCATCAAGATAAGAATGAGAAAGGGCTTTCCTTTCTTTGTGCATTCGTAACGTAGAGCTGTGGGCATCGCACGAACTCAGCAAACGTTGGTCAGCAACCAGCACTTATGGGTTTTAGACCACTACTAAATTTTGAGATAAGCGAAATGATCTACTCGTCACATTTCCGCCATAATCTCATATTTTAAAGGGAAAGAATATATGGTTCTTAGGCGCGCGTACGCTCGCAAAGCCTAAATAAAATTCCTAAAAACGTACATTGGCCACTAGTTACACACAGATTATGTCCTGCTTTAATTTCTTATGTTCATTTCTTATTAAATCTCTGACTAACCTTAAGGGGTTACATGGGTTTCCTCGGGTAAAAAACAGCATTTTTAAAACTTTTTTTTCTCATATAAAAATGAAATATTTTATTCGAATTTTTAATTGTTGCCAACCTACACTATTAAGAAAGAAATTCTGTAATTTTTAGAAATATTTATTTTAAACTCGGCTATTGGGACGCCATTTCCGGTGAACCCGCAGAAAAAAGATGCGCTTACGTTGGCAGAATAACTCCTTAGAAAAACATCTAAAGTGAAAAAATATGTGCTTTAGTTAGAACCGTTAACTTAGAACTTGAACTAAGAAAAAAAAAACTGAAATTTGGATTTTTGGCAAATATTAAAAAAAAAAATAAAATTTCAGTCAAAGTTTCACGAAGTTTTGTTTGTTTTTTCAAATCGTTATAATCGAAAAAAACCCTTTGTCCAGGTCTTTAAGAATTGTACCTCAAGTACCTGTGGAAATTTCATGAAGATCGGTTGAGTAGTTTTCTAGAAATCTTTCCAACCGACTTAAAAAAACACAGTTTCGGGACAAACGCGTTTAAAGACGGCGCACTTAGCCAAACTAGCCTCGAGCGTACAAGTTCTCAAAGTTATATCTCAGAAAGTCTTACTCGGATCAACTGCAATATTCTAGAGGTGTTGTAGTATTTAGTAAGATCATGAAAAAACTTAAATTTTTGAAACTCGTAAACCCATATAATTTCTTAACATTACATCACAGGATATACATTTAGTAATTTGCCTGAATCTTTCCCAAAACAGTTCCAATAGATATTCAATAACCGATCAATTTCTGCTCATTGTCCATCAAAATAATGTTATACATTTGATTACTACTCGAAACCATTTTTAGCGACTTAAGAAGCATTTTCTATCGAAATAAAAAGGATCGCAACAGCCCATCATCATAGAAAATGTTAACGCAAGATTACATCGCAGGTGGTGTCAGTTAGTTTGAGAGCTGGTGTAAATATATTATATACTCGTAACTACATACCTATAACTACCACAGTTGATAAAAAAACAGCAGTTATCTTTGTTTATTTGAAGCTCTTCTTTAATCATAAATCAACACAAACATTTATTTATTAGATAAAACATGTGATTGATCGACGAGGATGGGATTCGAACCCACGCGTGCAGAGCACATTGGATTAGCAGTCCAACGCCTTAACCTCTCGGCCACCTCGTCAGTTTCTGAAGAAAAATAATTTTGTTTGAGCATTATTCTCGCATACTCCGTAAAAAATAGAGACGTAATGCAGAGGAAAACAACTGTCCCAACTTTTCGTATCTTACACCCTTTTTAAGAAAACAAGAAGTTTAAAAATAGCATCCCGCCCTCACAACACAAGCAATTAAAGCTAGTAAGGATGAGCTAAGTTAGAGTGTCTGTTTTCAAACAGTATTGTATTAACCACCGGTGGATATTGGAACATTTAAGGTTAATTTTCTGCAGGACTTAATGTTGTTTTAACATTTTCAAATTGGAAAGCTTTTTCCGAGTACAAATACTATATGTTGTTGTTTATAAGCCGCTGCGAAAATTACCCCAATATGGTCTTTGTGATCCCCATTGTCTTCGTCGTTATTGTTACCGTTATTGAAATGTTTTGTGTGTGTAAGTTTTCGACCCACTGCAGTTGCTCAAAATTGTTATTGGGTGAAAATTGAATTGCTGTTAACGATATGGATGTTCTTCTACGGTGTATTGTTATTAGTATAACGATTTTAATTTGGTTCACTTAACAGTAATGAAAAATGCATTGATTATTAAATGCTGCGATATTAAATCATTAGTACACGGCAAGTATGATATGAGTCGATAGAGAGTAATGAGCAACTCAATGTTGGTTCAATTTAGTATTTTTCATAGCTCAATGCGCATTTTTATAATATCTCAATATGTAAGAGAGAGTTTTTTTCTCACCTAACGTTATTAAAAACAACACATAAACTAATCTTAGAGAGATATGGGGTTATAATCAGGATAGCGAAACGAACTCATATCCTTTGGTCCACATATTCAAAATAATTTTATCTAGTAATCTTCTGACATCGCGGTTAAAGCAAATTGAGATCAACCGATTTCAAACGGCCTTTACAATGGCACAGCCATAAAAATAACCTTTAGGCACATGAAACAAGTAAGGAACAAATTTACAAAATAATTTTGTTCCAAGGGTTAAAGGGTGGGCACCATTCCCTGCATTACACATTTGGGGCATAAAATTCACAGACACGGAAAGCGGTGTTTTGTCCACAAGATCCCAAATAACTTTTTGCCGGCGAATGATATATTTTCATGCATACTAAAAACTATGTGAGTGTTTGATGTACGGAAGCTGTCATGTACTAGTGAGATGTTGCAAAGCACTGCTATTATTACAATATAAGAAGCACCTACTAAAGAATCCAAGCTGAAAATAGAAAATGAAATTGAGAAATATACATATGGTGTAGGTTAAAAAGAAAGAACACATGTCGCATTCAAGTATCCAAAACTAAACAGACAAACTTGTTTATTTGTACAACAAGCATTGACATTGCAGACAGGTCAGAGTGTTACTCAACAAAATTTCGGATTAGCTCGCACGTCTACCCTTTTTTTCGGCTGTCCTAAATAGAAGAATATTAAGCAGGAAAGCATAAAAACCGCAACTTATGTCAAAATCCATCAAAAGCCATTGTGAGTTTCATCCGACAGAAATATTCTCCCTTTTGGCTTAGTTCACAGAAGATTAGCGCAGTTTTCTTTTCTTAAACAGATGGTTGATGATTTAGTTGACTTCAATTTATGCAAATGTTACGCAACGGTATAAGTTCCAGAATATATTTTAAAAATATTCAAGGAATCATGAGAGATATGAAGCTGTATGTGTGGGTAATTTCGAATCGAATTCATTGAAAAGTAAATATTTTGAAATTATATGAATATAAAGACTCCAAGGGTTGGCGTGACTTTATTATTACTCCATTTTTTCTATTTGTTTCCCTTAAATATGTCAAACCTTGAGCCTAAAAACATGTTTTTCTTCATTACTTTAATAAGAAGAAAACCTCAGGCGTTATCAAAGTCTGGTTGAAGTTTATGGTGAACACATTTTACTTTAGCTGAACGAACGTGCCAAAAGTGGTTTGCACAATTTAAAAGTGATGAATTTGGTTTGGAAGACGAAAGACGTCTAGAACGGCTAGAACAATTTGAAAACGAGGAACTGAACACATTACTCGATGAAGATGGTTGCCAAAGACAAGAGTGCGAAGATTCGTGGGAAGTTACTCTATAAGGCTTTGCAAATGTTTATAAACAGTCGGATACACTCAAAAGATGGGAAATACTCGTATAGTAAAAAATGAATTGAAGACAAAAAATGCTGCTTGAGTGCTAAAAAGCGAAGTCATTATCGTACTTTGACTCTTGATAAAAACTGGGTCCCTTACGACAACCCCAAAATGTGAAACCTGTCCAACCAGTCAAATCAACGGCAAAGCCAAATATTCATGACACCAAGACATTTCTTTTTCGAAAATTGTTGAAATCCATTAAAAACTGTTCAATTCACTAGGTACCGAATATTAGACCCCGGTACTTATAGATAAATTTGAGCGAAAACTTGGCCTGGCGCCTATATACCTAACATCAGGATTTTGAAACATACGGCTGACTTTAGTCTATGTGATTGGTTTGACATATTAAAGTATTTCCCTGACTTTGATACTTTCAAGTTGCAGGAGTATAAAATTACGTTCCTTAATTGTTATTACTTTACATTGTCTTAAATTAACAAATTGTCAAAAAACTACACTGTAAAGTTAAATGCTATACAATTCTTAATAAGGGGAGTAATTGATATATTCACTCGCATATATGTATTCTCATTATTGAATTCCTATCAAAGCAAATGTATATCCATAAATATGTATGTAGAAATATACTAAGTTCTGTGACCACAATAATTTTATTCCAAATGCATTGCAAAGCTGAAAAAGGTCAACAAATTAACTGTCTGGGTTTTCTGGATGACTGGACACAACGTAATGTTATACAAAAATTAGGATCCAAAAATAATGATCCTTTGCCTAAATGTGAAAATTAAACGAATAAGATACAAATATTGTTGTCTTAATACGCACACTTATATTCATAAACACGAAATTGAATATATCTGCAAAAGACATGGCAAGTGCTTTGAGGATGAATGGCATAATCCACGAAGGGATTTATCGCCGAAAGGATACCAAAGTAGGCTAATCGCTATTTTACTTGGGTTATTGAATATTTAGTTTTCGAGCCTGAGACAGCGTGTTATTGGATGTTTTTGTACCATATTTAACATTGGTGAATTAGTGAATGAATTTTTAGGCTTGAATCCAAATTGTGCTTACTCAAAAACTGCAGCCATTTGAAAATGTCGTGAATTGATTAGGACAACTTGGAAACGATAGCGACTTTTTAAGAAAATCATGAGACTCACTTTCATCTGAGTGGTGCAGTAAATAAATAAAACTGTCGATTCTGGTGCGAAGAAAATCCATTTATTCATGAACAACCATTACATTCACCTGAAGTGGCAGTTTGGTGTGGATTTTCGTTCCTCGTTATCATCGATTCATACTTCTTTCGAAAAAAGGCTTGTGACACCGTCACAGTAAATGGAGAGCGGTATAGATTCATGATAACCAACTTGTTATGCCGCAATTGGAAGAAGTTAACATCTGATCTCAACAAGACGAGGCCTTGTGTCACACAGCAGGTGCAAAAACCGAATTATTGCAAGAAAAGTTTGGAGATTCGGTTATTTTTAATAAATTGTGACAATTAATGGCCTCCAAGAAATTGTGACTTATCATCATTACACTATTTCTTGTGGGTTTTTCGACAAATTTTCAACCAATATCGTGCCCCAACCACCGTTTTCGCCAGATTTATCTCCGTGTGGCTTCTTTTTCTTCAGCGAACTGAGTTAATTGAAGAATTTAATTCGAAAATTTAAGAGCACATGCACTGTCAAATAGAATAAGTAGTAATATTATGATAATAAAAGGCTTGAACGGTTTAATTAACAAGAAATGAAAATCAACTCAAGCCGGTAAATACTTAATTATTGCATGAACCACACATATATATATAGAGATTTTGTCAAACTGTGAGATTAAATTTCATCACTCAAGTTATTATAAATTCGTAATGCTCAATTTAGGATTTTCGTTGTAATTATTTCACCTGTGACACATTGTTTTTTACAGTCAGTGCATCCTCTTTGTTATGTCCCATATTTACTTGTACATAATTTGCTACATGATTGCATCATATGGCTGTAAAGTATCAAATTTAATTTTGCGCAGGAAAAGTTGAAAGTTTAATAAATGTTAAATTTAAATTCATCAGTGGCGCTCACTGCGTAACAAATACTTGCGCGGTCTATTGAATTTTTACTCGTAATCTTTTACTGTCGTAAATATGTCATACAATATAGTTCATCATATAAAATATTAAAAATGTGTTCTTGTTATTTGTCTGTTAACATTCATATACATAGATTGTGTCTTGTCATTTATATGTAACACATGCATACACTTGTTGACGTACACGACAGACTTCTCAGATACTCCATCCCTTTACCAAAACTCAAAAATAAATTTGAAATTACATCATCACAGAGATAAGCTACGCCGAAACTTCAGGCAACACTTTTTTGGATAACTTAAATTAACGAGCGAGTGTTTAATATTCTGCTTTCATTAAGACATTTCAATTGAAAGCATTTTATATGTTCCTTACAATACTGTTACACATACATATAAAAAGTCGAAATGCATGTAAAACTTATAATTTTGTCAATTTTAATTACAACAAGTAAGGAAGGCTTTCAGAGTATAAACAGATTGGAAACCACATGTTTTGATGCCCTTAATCGACGTCGTACAAGTCTATCATCAAGACGTTTCAAAAACAAAGTATTAACCAATTTAGGCTGAGACCTATCCATAAGAGATGTTAGTATTCTCTGTTAGTCTCTAATGTCAAGCCCAATATCATTTATTTATTCGATGAAAAAAATATTTTACCGATTCGCAGTTCAGGTAAAATTTGTTAACATAGACCGGATAGCCTCTCTTAAGATTATAGAAACTAGCGAGTTCAGTGTTGGAAGGATCAAAGTAATAGAGATAAATTTGAGCGTTTAATGCCAACAAAGAAGCGAAGAAAAGAACGTTTATTAAGTTACTTGGACTGAATGATATACAGCACAGCACACTGAATTTAGCTCGTTTAGGCAATGTGAGGATATCCATCAAAGTATGGAGATATAAGAAGAAGTATTCATTGTATGCTTTTTCAAATATTATATTACTATTAAAATATGTTTACAGTTTGCTTGATAACTATTTGCGTAATAATAAAAAAATGGAATTTAATGTTTTCTGAGCATGTAAAAAGTTATAACAAATATCACCTCAATACTATACACACAACTTATAGTCTGTTGCCACTCGTGTAGTCATTGAAAATGCATAAGGGCAATAGTAAGAAGATGTGGCCGTGAAGTGTACTTAAAGACTTTCCAAAATAAACAGTTATAACTACCAAACACAATCCCAAACAAGAAAAAACGTTAACTTCGGTTGCACCGAAGCTAAATACCCTTCACAGGTGCAATTCCGTTAGTAACTATGTATTTAGTTTGTATGGAAGCTATATGCTATAGTAATTCGTTCAGAACATTTTTTTTTGAGATTATATTGTTCTTTAGAAAATAATTTATACCAAATTTCGTGAATATATCTTGTCAAATGTGAAAGTTTTTCATACAAGAACTTGATTCCGATCGTTCAGTTTGTATGGCAGCTATATGTTATAGTGGTCCGATATCGGTAGTTCCGACAAATGAGCAGCTTCTTGAAGAGAAAATGACGTTTGCAAAATTTCAAAACGATATCTTAAAAACTGAGGGACTAGTTCGTATATATACAGACAGACGGACATGGCTAAATCGACTCAGCTCAACATACTGATCATTTATATATACTTTATAGGGTCTCAGACGCTTCTCTCTGGTGTTACAAATATCGTGACAAAGTTAATATACCACAATCCCAAAAACACTGAGTATATTGAAAGAAAACGGACAAGAAAAACGGCTGAAAAACACTGTGTAAGAATGCAAAAGAAAAGAAATTAAAAATTAAATCTGAAAATGACCAGAGCAAACTACGAAAGGCAGCAACTGTTGGTGGGTAACATAAAATGTTTAATTAAATATTATTCTCTATTTTACATCTCCGTGGAATAAAAAAAAAGCTACTTGTAATTGTGTAATTGTAAATTCCTAACCACTTTATTAAAGTCATATACCTCTTTCGGTAATATTTATGTTGTGCAATAGTTGAATGTTGAACGAAGGGAGTATATTTTTATCATCAGATATATATTTTGGATGTAAAAGAGGTTCGGCTTCGTGGAGTGCATTCTGGGTAACGTTAAATGACCTGCGGTCTTTTGGCTCCTACTGACTTCTAAATGCTTTGCTCGACACTAACCTTGCTTAATACTTTTAGATAGATTAGGTGAACCCTGAGTCCGCCAGAGAGTAGTTCTCCGCGAACGGTGATGGTAAAGCCGGGTAACATTGCTTACTGCTACTAGGTGTTTTAGGGGTCATATAATCTTCGTTCTAATACATATAACAGGTCAATTGAAAAGTTCCCAGCATCAAACTTTTTGATTCCAATTTGGAGTACGGTTTGGTTTTTGCTTCAAAATAGGCTTCAGTTTTGGTGATCGCCTCTTCATTCGACAAAAATTTCTTTCCAGCGAAGGAGTTTCTTTTTCTACAAATGCGGCCTTTTTTTTTGGCGAATTCGTCTTTCAAAAGATCGAATTGCGCTATGCGCATTTCAGAATACTGACACCATAATTTTCTTAGCCGATCGTTGCGCTTTTTCAAGTTTTGGAGCAGGTTCATCGTGTGCAGTCCTCTCGGATGACAGTCCATTGAACTTCGGTGTGAAGTGATGGAGCCACGTATCATCCATTATCATATTTTGCATAGATGTATGATAATGGATTTGTTCACTTGAACGTTTCCAAACACTGCTCCGAACCATTAATTTTTTTTTTCACGTGTTCATCGGTAGCTACCTCTTTTGAGCGTCCACTGCGTCCACCATTTTTGGTTCTCATTTCATGACGTCTAAAGTTAGCATACCAATTCTTGATGGTTGATAAATGAATATAATATAATTTTTACTATTAAAAATATCTTATCTCACTTATCTCACTTATTTTACGTCATTTTAATGTTTTATCTTATAATCGTTACCAGCGATAAAACTTCAAAGTCTTCGTTCCCACTGTAAAACAAACTGAAATACATTTTTAATTAAAATCCACTTTGTCATGATAATAAATTTACATAAAATTGAATTTCTTCACATTGGCAAATTCTACTGAAAGTATGATACACGGGAGGTGGAGGTAGTAGCTGATGCGCGTGGCAATATAATTTCCTTTAACAAAATACATTTATGTGCGAGTACGTAATCATAGCTGTAAAATAATGACAACGAATGTGTCAAAGGTTGCTCAATATCTACGAGCTATGGCTGCCGATTACATGCTTTATGACAGACACACATATATATTTGTTTATGTAAATGAATGCATCATATCTGTAACTTGCCTTCGTTTGCTTATTTACAGGTATAAGTAATTGTAGAAGAAAATTTTGGTATAAAGGTTCATAACTTAAGTTTGGTTTCATCGAATGAGGTAGGGCTAAAATATTGTAAAGCAAATGTTAGCAACTTTAAGCTCCAATTAATTTACAAAGTCTCTGCGAAAAACATAAAACAACAAAATTAAAAGAAAATTCTCCTAAACATAAACCCCAACTGATAGCAGGGGTGTATGGGTAGAAGGAGAACATGTCCAACATTCCAACATCGTTTGCAAATCAATATTTCTACTAACTGCTGTAATTTTGCAATTTTCTCAGAACAAGTGAAAAGGTCATATCAAACAAATGGCATATGGTCGGCAATCGTTAAATCGTTACAAAAAAAGATTTTTCAATATGATTTTTCTGTTGCTTAGAAAAGTTTCAACATTGTTAATGAAAAAATTTTACCAATTAGTCAAAGCTAACAAATCCGATTCCTAACCGTATTATGCACGCTCAGTGCCAAGTAAACTAACGATAAACCAATTAATGAACAAAACGTAAATACACTTCGCCTGCAAAAGCTTTTAAGTTTAACAAGAAAGTTTCATCCGCGGAAAGCATCATCCAATCAAATACTCTGAGTTGCTAACTTGGACTATAAGCTAATGAGCCATTAAGGTTTGGAAAATAATATTATACAAATGATACAGTATCATTTATATCAATATTGGTACATTGATACTATATTATCATTTGATGGAATTTTATATTTAAATGCAACACTTTGCTCGAAGATTGGTATAAAACTTTTTTATTTTCAAGTCAAGTTTGAACTCCATATATCAATTAGCTGTGTTTGGCAGCTATTTGTTCAAGACGCAAAAGTGGTCAGATGATTTTTTCCATAAACAAAAAAAAAAATTAACAAAAACTTTGTTTGTATATATAATTGTGTATCAAATGTAGTCACGATACGAAGTCGTTGAAGATGGTGCAAAAAAGTTTTCAAAGTCAACTTTATCACGAACGCAAATATTTGAATGGCACTAAGTATTCAGTGAAGGTGGCAAAATCAACTGCTAACATCAAAAGAGTTAAAGAAATATTGCTTAAAAATCGTCATGTGGCCATGAGAGAGATAGCATGGGATCTCATCACCTCCTATGGATCAACTCAACACATTTCAATTAATGTTTTGGGTATAAAACGTGTCAATGTTAGACTAATACTAAAGAATTGAGTCTATTGCAAAAACCATGTCGAATAGGGGCCCCAAAAGAGATGCTTGAAAATGTAGTTAAGGACCCTACATTCATCAAATACATCATTACTGCGAAGATGCTTGGGATTATGAAGAAGATGTCGAAACTTATATCAGGTGTATGGGAATTTAGATTAAACGTAGAAGGTTTAAAGGGCTATAATAAATAATTTTTTTCTGTAGGTCAAAATAGAAACATCCAAAGTTTAAATTACCCATCTTATATGGCTTGACGATTGGAAAATATTCTAAAGCAAATCGCTTTATACAAAGAGGTTTGTGGTAACACACTGTTAAGTTTTGGTATACAAGAATTAAATCACTGGAAATGTGAAATTATTCCTCAGCTACTCATTCCGCTTCTGATATCCTTTCTCTTTTAGAAAACCTTACAAAATTTAGTTTTCATGATGCACTTTATTTCACTGTATCCTTACTAACTTGACACTGTTGGCCGTGGGCGCGTTAAATATCTTTTTTACTCACAAGTGTATTAACCTGCCACTACATACACAGAGTTTGTCCGCAAATTAATAGGACTCGATTCGATTTAAAAAAAATTATTCAATCAATTGTTACAATTCTTTAAAAGCTTTCAAAATAGGCTCCTTCTGGGTAGATGCAGCGCTGTCAGCGCGATTTCCAAGCGTTGAAGGCATCACGGAAGGCATTCTCCGAAATAGCCTTGAGAGCCGAGGTGCATGCTGCTTGGATACCCTCTGTCGTCCCAAAATGCATGCCTTTCATCGGCATTTTTAGGCCAAGAATCCGAAAAAGCCTGGGGGCATATCTGGGCTGTACGACGACTGTGGAAGCATTGTAATGCCGGCTTTGGTTAGGTAACTGTTCACAAGATAGGTGGTGTGAACCGAGACGTTGTCGTGGTGCAACTTCCAATCGGCTGCGATGTCTTGTCGCACCCGATCGACCCTTTCGTTTGAATCTCTTGAGGACTTCCAAGTAAAACTTGGCGTTTACGGTTTGTCCAGCAGGAACAAATTCATGTTGGAGGATGCCTTTGACGTCAAAAAAGACAATGAGCATCGTTTTCACTTTGGATTTGCTTATTCTTCCGGTCTACATCGGCGACCTCTTCTCGGCCCTTCAAAAAGGGCTAGGGCCACCGAAACACATCACTTCTTCCTAAAGCAACATCTGGGTAAGCCTGCATGATCATATCAAACGTTTCTGTCGCAGATTTACCGAATTCCGCACAGAATATAATCGCGTACCTCTGCTCTAACGAACGCTGCATTTCCGGCTTGCACCAATCACAGAAACCCGTCGAGCGATAATGTTTGAATTAATACTTATATGGTATATAAATCATCAGTATGACGAGCTGAGTCGAATTATCCATGTCCGTCTGTCTGTTTATCCATCCATCTCCCGTTCTTTTCGCACCATAATGCTGCTCATTTGTCGGATTGGCCCATACCGGACCATTACAGTATATAGCAGCTATATAAACTGAACTATCGGAATCAAATTCCTGTAATGAACCTTATAGCTTCGGTGTTACTGAATTTAACGTTTTTTTGTTGCTTCTTTTGGCACCGCCTTAACCAATTTAAGTAGTCTAGCAACCTGAGTACTACCCACAAATGCCAACTAGCAGTTATTAAATACCAGCATGAAGGCTAGAAAACCAGTGAAAGTGATGCCGGAGAATAAGTGGCATCTAACGTAACGCCCAATTACCATGCCACACCAGGCATGGATTATGAGCAAACATCGGCATGTAAACTTTTAAGCAACCACAAAATCATACACATTCACTATATATTGTATATGTATGCACACACATATCCGCAGAGTGTGAAGTCATATAACGGGTGATTTTTTTGAGGTTAGGATTTTCATGCATTAGTATTTGACAGATCACGTGGGATTTCAGACATGGTGTCAAAGAGAAAGGCTCAGTATGCTTTGACATTTCATCATGAATAGACTTACTAACGAGCAACGCTTGCAAATCATTGAATTTTATTACCAAAATCAGTGTTCGGTTCGAAATGTGAAAATCCGCTTTTTTATCGACAAATTTTGTTCAGCGATGAGGCTCATTTCTGGTTGAATGGCTACGTAAATAAGCAAAATTGCCGCATTTGGGGTGAAGAGCAACCAGAAGCCGTTCAAGAACTGCCCATGCATCCCGAAAAATGCACTGTTTGGTGTGGTTTGTACGCTGGTGGAATCATTGGACCGTATTTTTTCAAAGATGCTGTTGGACGCAACGTTACGGTGAATGGCGATCGCTATCGTTCGATGCTAACAAACTTTTTGTTGCCAAAAATGGAAGAACTGAACTTGGTTGACATGTGGTTTCAACAAGATGGCGCTACATGCCACACAGCTCGCGATTCTATGGCCATTTTGAGGGAAAACTTCGGACAACAATTCATCTCAAGAAATGGACCCGTAAGTTGGCCACCAAGATCATGCGATTTAACGCCTTTAGACTATTTTTTGTGGGCTACGTCAAGTCTAAAGTCTACAGAAATAAGCCAGCAACTATTCCAGCTTTGGAAGACAACATTTCCGAAGAAATTCGGGCTATTCCGGCCGAAATGCTCGAAAAAGTTGTCCAAAATTGGACTTTCCGAATGGACCACCTAAGACGCAGCCGCGGTCAACATTTAAATGAAATTATCTTCAAAAAGTAAATGTCATGAACCAATCTAACGTTTCAAATAAAGAACCGATGAGATTTTGCAAACTTATGCGTTTTTTTTTTAAAAAAAGTTATCAAGCTCTTAAAAAATCACCTATAAGCATTGGGTTCACATATTCACTACCTAGGTTCTTGAACAGTTCTGAGTTCCATAACTATATCCAGAAGTAATCGGCAAGCAAAGTGGCACTACACTTGCTTTGGTACCGTTTCTCCATAGCGGAAATGTCTTGGTGGAACCGTTCGCCATGTTCGTCACTTACGGCCCCTAAATTTTCGGGGAAAAAATCCAGATGGTAGTCCAGAAAGTGAATTTTAAGGGACATGTTGCAACCCTTTTTTATAGGCAGTAAGTAGCTAAGTCGCAAGATCTTTGTAATTGTCAGCTTTCATATTTTATGTGTCTACCAGTGTAACCGTTCAGAAGAGTCAGTAATTCGAGTAATCATGGGTCGGTTTCGTACGACATTTACTCTAGTTGATACTCGTAATGCGCATTCTCAGAGATGTCGTGCGCATTGAAGACGCTATTGTTTCCGTAGTGCAGATTGACGAAAAGAAACGAACCAGTCCATCTGCCATCGCGCACAATAATTGTAGTTGTCTCCAACCACTTTATGAAAGAGTTATGCCCTAACACACAAGATTTTTTTTTTCAGTTTTTCTCAGTTTTGGCTGAATGTTTGCTTCAATAAATAAATTGTCGCGCTTGAAGTGGTGGTAAACCAAAAGCCATTCTTAAGGCCCCGTTATTTTGGTTCATATTTTTTTACGGCTCTGGGAGGTCTTTCCGGATCTTGACGGAGCTTTTGGTGTTGCTCAACGTCATTTTGCACAGCCGTTTTAGTTTTGCGGGAATACCATATTCACACATAGCATCAATTCTTGTAGAAAACAATACCATCTGGAGTTATTGGCGTCTGAGGCCTAAAATATGCCGTGTATTTCAGTTTATAACAAATAAATCAGAGGATAAATAAAATTTAGATACGTATATACGAGAATTTACATAAGTTGCATGCAAACCAAAAAACACAAAAGGATACACAAATTTGACAGTAAGGTTGTTGGAGTATTGCGTGTTGGTAAAAACACCTGCGGTATTTTTTATACTTCTGCTGATTCCCATAAAAGCTAAAGGTTTCCACAAGCGACCGCAATGGTAATTTGCTACCTTTCGTTGCAAAAATATTTAACGATTTGCGGCAGCTAAAGTGTCAGCGAGGAGCTTCATCATCACCGCAGAGAGAATCATAATGCGATGTTTGTGTGTCTGTCTTCAGACTTATTTCAGTGTGTAAATTGTTGATGAATAGCAGCATCTATATACGGGTATGTTCAGTAAAGTATTACGCTTTTTTACAAAAGTGTAGACAACAATTAAATCTTGTTCTTTCTATTGCACAGTGAAACGCTCTTAAGGCTTCTGTGCGCAAAAGGTTAAAGAGGCAAAAAAGGCCGCAGATCGGCTAGCATTTCCTCAGTATTTATCAACTCGGCGACCTGCCTTCATCCCTGGGCCTTCACCTGAAGATTTATCCTGAGTAAGTTAGGAATATACAGTTATAGCGGTTTAGAGCGGTTTTCTACTAAACCCAGTAAATATGAGAGATATAGAACTAAAGTCCTGCAATTTGATATTAAAAATTATAAATTGAAAGAAAAAAGTGTTGAATTGCATATATCGTATGGTAAAAGTTTTGCTTAAAAATGTTTTTTAAGGAAGCCGAAGTCAGACAATGCCACACATCTTAAATTTTATAAACTATTGAGTAATTTAATGTTTCGTCTATAAAATGGTTCTTTCTCACGCGTCTCACACCGTTCTAAGGTAGGCAAATCTACCTCCAACTTGATGTGAGTCAATATACAATCGAAAAACTATAAATAATTTTTTGAAAATTTCGAGGATTTTTGGCAACATGGGTTCGTTATCTTTAGAATCGTACTCACCGGACTTATATTTCTTTTTATTTTAATGTATTATATATTTCAGTGTTATTCCGTAGTACTCATGGTGCCGACCACACTAAATTATTTGTAAGTTCTAGGATGACAACAAGAAACACTTTTCATCACCTTTAATATTTTGAAATATTTCAAATTCTTTTGACTTATTATAAATTATGCTCGCTTTAAAGAAAACTCTCAAATGCTACTGAAGCTTCGATATTTGTCAAAAAGCTTTCGTTACGAGCACAATCGAGTTTTATGCAAATATTTCACACAACAGCTGTTCCAACAATCAATCAGTTGCGCTTTTATCTGAATTCTTTTTCTTTTCCGTTTCTTGTTCACTTTTTGTGGGGTTCACAAAAATGTTTCCTTTTCGTCACGTAGGTACACCTGGTTCTTTTATTTTTTGCACACTTGTGTATACTTGTCGCATGTGAGCACTATTTCACATTTACAGTTCCAACTACGGTAATGGCCATTGAATTACGAACTCAAGCAAATTATAAGTTTTATTTAGTAAAAAATTTAGTAAAAAATTTTATTATTAACATGATTTTTTCTTTGTAAAGATCCTTTACTTAATCTACTCTTCCTGTATTAATATAATATTTTTTCGATTTTTTAATGAAGATCTCATATTGAGAGAAAAGTTGGACTCTTCTGTAAGTGTCATAAAAGCTTTGATTATACTATATAAAATAGTATAGGTAGGGCTCAATGCTAGTTTGCTTATTTAGCAAACTCAAACGACTGTTCCGAACAGTTCACAGGGACTCGAAGACATTAAAAGGAAAGCGCTATGCGCATAGAAGGTTATTCCTGACTTTAACAACTGTTTCGAAGATTGGAAAAAACGTTATCACAAATGTATTGGGGCCATGGGGGATTATTTTGAAGGAGAGGACATAGATTTGAAGAATAAAAGAAGAATTTTAAAATTATGAACAAAGTCTTACTATTTTTTGATAATATTATACTATTTAAGAGATGGTTTCCGGTTGACTGTCGTGTATCAATGAACAGAAATATCTGTGGAATATGCACCGCAGCATCTATGTGATGCTTCCTGAATATTTATATTTTCACAACCACATAACTGCTTTATTTGCATATTCAAATAACTACCGCTCCTTGAAAGTCGCTTTCAGTTCCGATCAATTTGCAGGTAGTCATAATTTCACAGACATCTGCTGCAATGACGTTATAACATTTGCTATCGCAGTTTTTTTGTCCACAGTAACATTAGCGATTGCCAGCGAAGGTGTGAAAAGAAAAGGTATCTAACAACGATAAGCAGTGGCAGTACTATAAATAATGTCAATACCTTTACCCCCTAGTTAATGTAAATCCCATTATGATTGACAAATATTGCATGAAATACTGAGTAGTCGAAAAACATTTTTTACTTATAAATATATAAATAAATATGTACCATTTTGCTCAACCACTTTTTGCCATTCTTCCGCTGGAGATATTTTTTTAATCAGTGTAAATCAAAATATCGAAATTTCCAGAATGGAAGCGAAGGAACCATGGATGTGCTACATGAACTGATACGGCATCGTCTCCGTAAACTTCACAAATTTCATTGATCGCTTGCGTGGCATTCTTCCCTTTTTTATACAAAAATTTCAAAATATAGAGAATTTTTTCATTATTTTAACTAATTTTTGAACAGTTGTAACTTTTTTTCCAACTTCACCGAATTTAAATTTTTTAATTAAATGAAGCTTAAAATCTCACATATCCAACGCTTTACGGTATGACACAAAGTGATTGGTAGTACTGGAGATAGACGACTGCAACGAAATCTATTGACAGAATACGACAAAACTTTTTCGACTACCAGTATATATTATATACATATATACAAGGTGCTTTCCAAAGCAAAAAAGACTTAAAAAAACCAAAATAAATGGTTTTATCGGCAAAATCAATTTATTTTTATTTGTCTCGTACTGCTTCAATACAGCTTGTTGTATGGTCAAAAAGCATTTCGAACTAGTGTTTTAGATCGTTGGCCGGTATGGCCGCCAGTGCCGGTCTTAATCCATCTTTACTTGTTTAATATTGAAATTGACATTGGAAAACCATACAACTTTTAATGAAATTGTCTCTTCATTCCATATGCTTTGACAAGAATTTATCCGAGCCCACAGCTTTCATGCTCTACATATTTCAGTGTCTATATATGTATACTTACACTCTTCAGTGTGCGGATATACTTTTGTTTAAGTATGTATATTGAGTGGGATGATCATGAAATTGTGATTACCTTAGAAGACTATGAGCTTAAAAGTTTAAATGGCAATGATTGCTCTTAATCCATGTCTTTGCTGGGAAAGTAAATCAAGTAAACGCAGAAGTCACTTTTTCCGCTACTCAAATGTTGTTGGTTTTCTGGCTTATATAATGGTATTTGATGGCTTTACGCTTGTGGGTACCGCTAAAGTTACTACAGTACTTTATGTCGCTTAAGTTAATAAAGTGCATGAAAGTAAACTTTTATACTTCTTTTGACTTTCCAACATTTTTGCTTTTGTGGACAGGGTGATAGTTGAAAGGCGGACTACAACCAATATCAGATAACTTCAATAGCCAGTCGAAAAGGATCTCTAATTCACGAGATCTACCAAAAAACCGACTTCACTGTCAGTCGCGGGTTTAATTCTTATATTGCGTTTTAATCCATTCTCATCATATGGTTATACATTTTCCGGTGACTTACAAGTATGATCAAATTTACAGCAGTTAGTACTGTGGTAAAGTATCCAGAAAAATTATTTGACACGACTATATTGAAGCATTTGATATTCTATTTATAACCAGATACATCTTTGGCAGTATCTGTTTTTTTTTCCTTAGTGTACACAACGAGCCAGCTAAGAAAAACAATAAATGAAAATATGCTTATTGATGTGACCAATTATTTGCTTGTATTGGTTGATGTTTTATTGATAGTTTTCATTATATTTATATTAAACTAGTTATTTATTTGATTAAAGAAAACTAAGTGTTTATTCATTTCCTTCATTTTCTTATGTTTCAATTACTTGCAACGCACAACTTTCTTTAAGTCATTACTTCTAAAATAAGTGCGACAATTTACCACATCTACTAAATTAGTTATTTATTATTACCTTTCAAACGGCCTTTTTCTTCAGTCTTAGTTCTTGCAGTATTGAAGAGCATTTTTTAAATAAGTTAGAAATAACCTATATTGTTTAATCAATTTAAGTAGTGTTGTACTCACAAGTACATACATATAAATTTCGTCAATATCATTACCATATACTAAATGTATATAGGGAATATTATATACGAATAATTGCATCCATTCCAAACGTGATACAGCAACTCCCTTTCATTCTCTTGTTTTCTTCTTATTTTCTGTTATTTTTTCCATAATTACTTATAAATATACGCACCTTCGGTTCGGATATTGTGGAAAATACATTAAGTTCATTTTGCGGTCTGCATTTACATAAAGCTTGTAAAAGTAAAAATATAATCAACAACACTGCCCGATAACACGACAATACCTCTGATGAATCCAATGAAATTATTTCACAGCTACATATTACATATATACCTTAGTACTTACGCACTTGCAGTCGAATGTAATTTGTTGAATAAAATTCTGTTGCCAGCTGCGGTGGTTGTTGCTGGCAGTCCGCACTTACATGAGCCCTTGTATACTTTGTCGATTTGTTTACCTTCCTGCTTTATTAAAGAATTACTCTGTGTGAGTATATGTATATGTACCAAAACCAGTAAAATTCAATTTTATGTAAAATAATTAGCATGACAAAGTGGGTTTTAATTAAAGATGTAGTAACGCGTGTTTAATCCTGTGAAGCTATCACTTTGGTTTTACAACGCCCAGTTGGTAAACAAAAACAAATCCTTGTATCCATTAACTTCTCAATGATAATGAAATGCTTTAAATTTTACAGAGCGGTGTTTATATAGGCCTGTGTGAAAACACGGAAAAGGATGCCTGTTTATTTGCTATACATAAGCTTATTCGTACATTATTTTTTATTAACTTGGCGTCAATTAGTTAGAGGGATTTACTGGTCAGTCCCAAACGTTTTTAAAATGAATTTTCTTTTACTTTTTCAAATACCGAGTGGCATGGCGATGGGTTTTAGGTGTCTAATAATCACAACTAGTACGTATATCTAGGTGATTGCGGACAACATGATCCGGACAGACCTATTGAATGCAACTATGAATAAACAGAACGACTACCGACGAACGTCAACGTACAGTGGCAAGTCGTATGCAATTTTTATATAAATAACAATATTGGCTAACAGACAGATGCCTTCTTCTACGACTAACTGGTTACACACAGATTATCTGGCCGTAATCAAAGCTACAGAGATTTTATCGTCAAGTACAAATGTTACGAACGCGTCTACATTAGGGTGTCCTTTATTTCTCAAGTTGATTGTTTTTTGTTTCAGTTTTCAGTTTCTCTAAACATAATGATCCTACGTAAACAGGCACTTTATTTTCAATTTAAACCGCGCCTAGAAAATTTTCCTTTTCCCATATATGATGTATCGGAGCTTTTGATCTTTTGCAATAAAGTATGTATTTATCTCCAAAAAAAAAAATAAATTTATATTAAAATATTCGCATAATTTTTTCATACAAACATTTCTTTAAAAATTATACACCGTTAAAGCAATAAATGTTCATATGATGAGAAACTCATAATGTGTAAATCACTCAGAACATTTGATATGAAATTTTAACTCGGTATAACTTTCAAGAAATGTTGTAAAACTTCATGTGACGTTTATAAAAAAAAACAATTTGAAAAATATAGACACCCTATTAATTATATTGAAATATAATGTTTGCCTTATAGATGTATCTTCAGTGATATTTTCAATGAATACTACTGTGAATACTAGTATTGAATGGTGAATTTTACCCATTTGGCGAAGTGATCCCGAATACGCGTATCTCAAATTCTAATGAACATTTGACGTGGAATTTAGCATAGATGCCACTAACAGTACTATCGACTTACAGAAAAAATTTACCGATTCGAAAAACACGCGAAGTATAAATTAAAAATTCACCCTTCAATTTGACAGTATGTAGTATATAAATTTATAGTAAAATAATCAGGGTAAATAGGATAAGTGACTTTAATCGATAAATCAACAAAGGTATACGAATTCTTACAGCAAGGCTCTTAGACTAGCAACGTACTTATTTACAAAGGTTACATCGTCAATTGTTTAGTGTTAATTTAATAAGAAAGAGTAACGATCGTTGCAATTAAATATGGTTGCTGCCGTTCGTCGTTGGACTAATCGCTCTCGGGAGGCAATGGTTAGTTGGTAGCTTGTTGCGCTTAATTACATTTTATTTTCCAGTTACTGTGCTCATTTACTGTCCTTTACACGGCTGCGCGCAGTTCTATTTCGATTGCACTAAAATCAACTGAGCCAAGTGCATTAAAATAAGTAAACTGCCATTATTATTGGTAATGAATAATTCATCAAGTTTCTGGTTAGATTTAAAACCTTTTATAAAGTTTTTTCAAAATTAGCACTGTTTGAATTTTTATGCCGGCCTAAAGTGATACATGAACTAAATGTTTAGCGTTGTTTTGAAGAAAAGGATTGGTGAGTGCAAGGATTAAAATCTGAAGTCCGTTTCAAGACACTCTAGAAGAACACCTCTGGTTTTGGATATACCACAAAATTACTTTCTAAGGTATTTTACTAATTCTACTGAGTTCTTGGACAATCCCTACTTTGGATAAAGCGGGAGCGCAATGAATCAAATGATGCTCTAAGTTATCTGGCGCTTTTTAAAAAACTAGAAAACCAACAAATTAAAACTAAAAACGCATTATTTATTAATATTTCGTTTTGCCCTCGCTCATACACCAATGATTAATTCTCCCGTAGTCAACAAAAATAGGAAGGCTTTGAGCTTACTAGTGGAATTGTGCGTAATTTGGATTCACAGTCCCGCAAAATTTTCGGCAACGACAGAGCATCCAAAATTCGTCAGAGGCCTGTTTAGACGAATGTGAGGCAAGGATAAATTCGTGCGCGCTAAGAGCGTTTAATAGGGAGCTAAATACATAATTTGAACAAATAGCTCAGGCCATGAGGAAACCTATATAACAGGTGATTTTTTTGAGGTTAGGATTTTCATGCATTAGTATTTGACAGATCACGTGGGATTTCAGACATGGTGTCAAAGAGAAAGATGCTCAGTATGCTTTGACATTTCATCATGAATAGACTTACTAACGAGCAACGCTTGCAAATCATTGAATTTTATTACCAAAATCAGTGTTCGGTTCGAAATGTGTTTATCGACAAATTTTGTTCAGCGATGAGGCTCATTTCTGGTTGAATGGCTACGTAAATAAGCAAAATTGCCGCATTTGGGGTGAAGAGCAACCAGAAGCCGTTCAAGAACTGCCCATGCATCCCGAAAAATGCACTGTTTGGTGTGGTTTGTACGCTGGTGGAATCATTGGACCGTATTTTTTCAAAGATGCTGTTGGACGCAACGTTACGGTGAATGGCGATCGCTATCGTTCGATGCTAACAAACTTTTTGTTGCCAAAAATGGAAGAACTGAACTTGGTTGACATGTGGTTTCAACAAGATGGCGCTACATGCCACACAGCTCGCGATTCTATGGCCATTTTGAGGGAAAACTTCGGACAACAATTCATCTCAAGAAATGGACCCGTAAGTTGGCCACCAAGATCATGCGATTTAACGCCTTTAGACTATTTTTTGTGGGGCTACGTCAAGTCTAAAGTCTACAGAAATAAGCCAGCAACTATTCCAGCTTTGGAAGACAACATTTCCGAAGAAATTCGGGCTATTCCGGCCGAAATGCTCGAAAAAGTTGCCCAAAATTGGACTTTCCGAATGGACCACCTAAGACGCAGCCGCGGTCAACATTTAAATGAAATTATCTTCAAAAAGTAAATGTCATGAACCAATCTAACGTTTCAAATAAAGAACCGATGAGATTTTGCAAATTTTATGCGTTTTTTTTTAAAAAAAGTTATCAAGCTCTTAAAAAATCACCCTTTATAAGACATGCCTAAAAATGAGAGTACATTATAGTCTTTTATAAGTGATGGTCGCCTGCCCAAATTAATGGTACCCCAGAAATTAAAGACCGTTCAAAAGAAAGAAGTTTGTAGAGCACTACTGAAAGTTACAATTATTTAAGATTCAACACATTCTGTTACTATTTAAAACCCAGTGACCAACCCAATCATATCGAGCTACTAAATTTTGGTTTCTACGATTTTCATATTTTGTATAGGTACGCTTATTAACCTCTTACCTTTGCAGTTGCCTTGTGCGCACAACTAATTTCCAACGTTAACCACTTAAGTAGTGTGCGTGCCGCCTTTTCTCTATGTGTCGCGTGACTCGACTAGTTACATCATAACACCACACGGATTGACGTGCAGATTTGCACGAAGAAGGCTTGATATTGTCTAAGAAATTAAGTTGTGATTCGCTTAATGAGCAATTTAACCTGTTATCGAAAACCTACCTGTATGACAGCTTCTTTAAGCTGTTTTTTCTTATTTTTAATGAATTGTTTTTTTACGTGTCAGGTCCCAAACCCAGTGATCTGCGGAGCCATATGCAAAAAATAATCGTTTTTGACCACTCTTAAGTAAATAGAAATCAGAAAAATTTCTTTGCAAAGAATTATTGTGGATGCGTCTGCTAAGTTGGCGTTGATATCAAAAAAGTTAAAAAACTAACTAATATTAAATAGAAACAATTTTTAACAGCTTATTGACGGACTTGCGATCTCTTTCTCATTCTATTTTAAGGTGGTCCTCAATTATTTTGCTAACTTTTATTGTTGGCCAAGTTAAAAATTATAAATTTTAAAATTCTTTGGGCTTATTCCACAGACAAGTTTGTAACTATTTGTAATTCTCTTTTGAATACTACACCAGCTTATGGCTTCACCACCTGCACTGCGGGCACTTAGCTGTGTAGGCAACAAATTTTGCCTGAGCTCAACTTTTTACTTTCTCACTGTCATAACAATTTTTAAAAATAAAAGCTTTCGTTCGGATTAGGCTAAGTTTTTTTAGTTCTTTTGAATAGTGCGAGCGTTAGTGTGCTCAACTGATGCTAATGCATGGTATTACCGGATATATATTTATTTAGCTATGTTTGGTTTAAAAGTAAGCAGAATTTGTATAAAAAGCTCTTTATTGCCTAGTTTTATTCAGTAGTTTATCAGGAATTGACACCTAAGTGAAAAAACTAAAAAATACTATAATAATAGTAAACACTTACATTGACTATTGCAGTTGATTGTCTGGTGATAGAAGTTGCCAGTGCGTATGAGCAACATATTTAATTCATCAAATTGAATTCATTGATGCTAATAAATATTGATTTTATATTTTATAATGCTTATAGAAGTGCCACTGGCTTCAAAAATATAAATTATTCAATATAAATCACCCCGTTAACAAAAAAATGATTGTTTTATGAGAAATTCCGAATCAAAGAAAAAGATCTTTTCAACTTTTCGCCGCAAATATGTATTTCTTGCTGTAATTTGTATTACCTGTTGCTGTCATACTGGAACTTCGAATCGACATTAATGTTCATAAAATTGATTTCTTTGTAAGTCCGCCTCACATTGCTGTTATACGATTTCAATGTATATATATGTTTATATATTGAACTACACAGTACGGTCAAAAGCACTTACTTATGAATAGACGTAATTGCTTATCTTGACCTGTAGACTTAAGACTTATGTTGTTGACGTTTGCTATTTGCATTCAGGCAGAAAATTAATATGCCAGTCAAATAATGATAGAGCTGCAGACAGAACACAAACACCTACAACAAACTGTCCTCTAGGAGCTAAGAGTAAATTTTGGTACTTTGACATCAAGTTCTCAAATGGTAAATATTTAATAAAGAAATTATGACGCAAGATATTCGATATTAAGTACGTGTATATATTTAAGCACGCATTAAGCGAATTTTCATGTTACATAGGTATGCCGCGTTAAAGAGTTTATTTTATCTTATGAATATTGGATCAGAATTCGCACATTCAAGCATATCCAAAGAGACCTTTGGGCGGTTTACAAAAAAAAAAAAAATCAATTTTATCGGAACGAGTCGAGCAAGAACGCGTTGCATAAATAGCCGCCAAAATCATTCGAATAGGCTCGGTAAAGATATACATGTTGATATAGTATTATATTAGCAAATGTTGTTGTCACGACATATCCACAGGTGCCTATTAAACATTGTAATAAAGAAAATGGAACTCAACACAATTGTCAAGCGCTGGGAGTGATAAAGGTGGGAACATACTTGTAAATGTAAAGGATACACTACATATGTAAGCGTCAACTACTAGCAAAAATAGCAATACTGTTGTCCACTCCACGGCATGTGAGCAATACATTCTGAAAAAGCACTTAAAAAGCGAAAAATGTGAGCAGAGGAAATTTCAAATAAAATCGTATAACTATACATATTTATTCTTTTTTACTGGTGCAGACACCGCTTACCCAGTTATAGCCAAGTTAACAACAGCGTTTCTTCTTTTCGCAATGTGGCACCAATTGGAGATTCCAAGCAAAGCCAAGTCCTTCTCTACCTGGTTTTTCTGGTATTTCCAACGGAGTGGAGGTCTTCCTCTGCTTCTCCCGGCGGGTACTGCGCCGAATACTCTCAGTGCTGGTGTGTTTTCATCCATTCAAACGACATGACCTAGCGTAGCCGCTGTTAAGGCCAAGGGTATCAATATCATCAACAGCTGTACACACCTATAGAAAATGGTACCTTCTCTTTTCAGTTCTGCAGCTCGAATTCTTTTCTTCACAAGTAAATTGATGAATTCAAAGAAAAGGGAGTCGCCTTGTCCGAAATCTCGTTTGGTATCGAACGGCTCCCGATCCTGATGGATCTTTTGGTGTTGCTCAACGTCAGTTTACGCAGCCGTATTAGTTTTGCGGGGATACCCAAACCCAGACATCGCGGCATAAAAGCAGCTCCTTTTCGTGCTGTCGATTCTCTTTTCATGGGTCTTTTCCAAGACTTACCTTGCCATTTGCTTTAAGCTCACAACATAATATGTCAACTGTCAACGTTTATCATTTGGTTAAAGCGTGTGCTGCCTTTTCCATAAGTATTAAGTGAGTTGGCTGTGTACTCCCACATCAGTTGGAGCAAACTGAAAGTTGGAAAATGAGAACTTTTCAAGTTTAATAAAGCTGTGAAGAAAATAAGTCTGAAAATATACATACATATGTTATATTTTTTCAACATATTCGCTGAAAGAATGACATTAGCTGTGATCATTTTCCGCACTTCTATGACTATTCACGGGCGCATAATATTATATGTGAACTTGGCCAGGTTGACATCGTTTTCAAAAAAAGTTGCGATTTTAGTTATCTCAATTTTCATTGCTTAACATAATAGATTAACCAAATAGAAATAAACACAAAGCACAATTTTGCTGATGTCGCAGCAAGCTGCTGTTTGTGACTCCTTGTTGAAAACATCCTCTCCAGACGTAGGTAGTTATGAGTTTACAACGAATTAAGCCTCCCATATATATTTTTGCTATCATAATAAAATATAAAAAATAGAAAGTGATTTTGTATGGCTAACTATACTTTTTCTTTCTTCAATACGAATAGCAGTTGCTTCCACTGAACCTTGTTATCACAAGATATTTAGTATTGTAGCTATGTTTGAAAAACGATTTTGTGCTAATCAATAATTTATCTTGCATCCTCCATTTAAGATGGAATCTTTATAAATCCTTTAATAGAATTAGATTATTAGACTATTAGTAGGCAGTGCGTATGAGCAACGTTGTTAATTGCTACAATCGAATTAATCATTTGTATGTTAGGCTCTTAGTCAATTTAATTTTTTTCAAAATTTTTATTTTTTAATCCACCATTTCGAAAAAATGTACCACACTTGCAAAACATATCGCCCCATTAGCAGTGAAAATAATATTCTAATGAAAACAACCCAAAGTTTGAATTTTTTATTTATTTGCAAGTCTGTTTATTATTGCATTTATAACAAAAATTACTCGTGCATAAATTTAAATCCCTAGCCTTGGCTTGTTGATCAGTTACTCTTGAAGTTGGAAATATTTTGCAATTACCATTTGGATTGCTATAGAAATTTTATATGCTAATCAAATAATGGTATAGTATAGATCAGCGTTGTCCACGGCCTATGCGCACAATAGCGCACGGACAGTGCCAGACACCTCACACCAACATGTCGCGACAAGTGTCTGTGAAAGCACGATTGTGCTTCTGTATTCAACTTCGTAGGCAAACAAAGCAGAATTTTGCGATCAGTTGACGCTAGAATAACCAACACAAGCATAACGTGCACACAGTCACGTTGGACAACACTGATATAGATGCATTATATTACACAGCCAAGGTTCAACTTGTTGGTTTCATAGGATCTGCTGCCAAATTTGAATAAAGAGCGTGGCGTGTGTCATCATGATATCTCAATTTTTACTAAAGTTACAGCTTGCACGGACGGACGGACGGACAGACAGACTTCCGGATTTCAACTCTACTCGTCACCCTGATCACTTTGGTATATATAATCCTATATATGACTCTTTTAGTTTTAGGACTTACAAACAACCGTTATATGAACAAAACTATAATATTCTCCTCAGCAACTTTGTTGCGAGAGTATAAAAGTTATGTTTGAAGTTTGCTCTCTCAAGTATACATTTAGTTTAAATCGGAACACGAAAGCTTAAAACTCAGTAGTTATGATTGATTATCGTGTGTGAATAGCGTGGGTTCAATACTTCTCCAGACTCCATATACCGAATACTACTTAACAGCTTTGCCAACACCTGAAAATACAATATTACATGTTCGCCGAAAATTGTGGGAATGTAATATATTAGGTGTGTAACGGTATATTTGCATTTTACTTTGTTAACATAGAGACAACATTTGAAGATATGTATCGGAATTTTCCTTTGAAAATATAAAGAAGAAAGAGTAAGAAATGTGGGATTGCGCTTAGCCTTTCCTTAGTTTTTGAATATAATTATAGTTGATACAAGTTGTATAACTTTCATGGTTAAATTTCCATTGTATGTATAATGGATTAAGGCAGTGTGCCATTCTCAAGAAACTAGAATTCCTAAAAAAGACTCTACGAATTCTATTTCTCCCATGTTAATTACCATTGTCGGGACTAAACCTGCTCTTTCTTTTACTACACTAAATAAATGACGGAAGAAAAGCAGTAAAACATTTACACAAGTATAAATGCCTTCAATTATGCAAATGTGATTACTATGTAATTTCTTCTAATGAAATCCTCTGATTGCTAATTAAATGAATATAAACATGAACATAAGACTGAAATTTGTCTACGATTATACTATACGTTATCCTACATTAACGAAGTAAATCCACTCAAGTAGTTGATACATTATTTGTTAATCCTTACGAGTAATACAAACACTTTATCAAAACACACACATATAAACATGTAAATACCAAGGCGTGCGTCTCAACAGAAAGGAATTTAACTGATGCCAGTGATTAAAGTCAACCAGAGATGGAGATGCGAAATTGTCGTTATGTGATTAAGGAATGTATATTATATATGTAAACTTATTATATTAATTCTATCAAGTTATTCATACCTTTTCATACTAGCCAATTAAAGATAACCATCACGCTGAAAGTTAAGCGATGTAATCCAACTTTAGTTATTCAAAATCATATATCAGGAAAGTTATACATTATAGTATTCGCACAAGAGTATGGGTAAAAGCATGTCATTGTTACGAATTATCAATGACATTTCTTATTCCTGGTACATTCGATGCCATTATGAATGGAACTCGATTTCTCTTGTATGATTATCAAGGGCACGCTTGCAGAAGTCCAGACGCAGAACGCAGAACGGTTTTCATGTATAAACTGGGCGATACTGCATCAATTTCAATTTCGATATTCGTACGAACTTCGTCAATCGTCGATAGCTTATTGGCATAGACCATAGGCTTAACGTAGCCCCACAGGATATAGTCTAATAGCGACAGATCGCACGACCGAGCCACTTCGATAAATCGATTATGACATTCGCTGTGTGGCTTGTGACGCGATTCTGTTGGAACCACTTATTGTTCCAAACCATGTCATTTAATTCAGGCTAAAATATACAGTTATAATTGACGATAGCGATTCACATTTACAGCAACGTGCCGGTCTTGATCATCACGGAAGAAGTACGTCCCAATGACGCTGCCGGCTTATAAGCCGCACCCAACCAAATCTTTTCTCAACATTCGCCACAACGACGTCGGAGAGACGCTCAACGCTTGATCTATCTTAAACTTTATAACTTAGAAGCTAAGGCTTATCCTATATTAGATCTATTAATATTTTATCAAATTCTCACTGTTACTTCGTTGGAAGGATGTCTACTCACATAGTTCACAGTGAACGTCAATCAAAATTTTTCAGCAATAAATGCGTAAATAATAAAATATGCCACTACAATCAATATTAATTCTTTCCCTTGTTTATTTCTTTCATTTTTCAGAAACTTATATCATAACTAAGCTGAAAAATATTGAATTGCACACAGTTTGTTTCTCTCCTTACTTTTTATTTACTTCAGAGAGCAATATCACAGTTGAATATAAGCTTCAAATATAGTATGTATGTTTATTGACTGGTTCAGGTTTTCCAAAACAGTGCTTTACTAACGACGCACTTTTACATCTCCGAAACTTCTCCAGTCCTACAGCAAAGGATCTTTAAATGCAGATGAAATCATAAATTACTGGTTACGAATTTAGTCACCTGTTGAAACTGAAGTTATCTAAAAAAATATAATTTTTTCTTATATTATTAGTAGAAAGGTAAAGTGTGTATATAATATGAAATGAAATGATAATAATTTAGTGGAAAATTAATATACCACATTTCAACATTTTGGTTGGAATATAAAATTTAATAATTATCATGAATAGTTGTAAAGCAGGTCTACATGTACAAATTTAAGATTTGAAAGCAACCATTTTCGCAACTAGTCATCATTTAATTATGATTTTATATACTTGACGTGGGCATTTGCCTAATTTATTGGCAAGGCTATAAATTTAGAGGCCTATCTTTTAAAAGGAATCTTCTTATCGGTAATGACATGATAAAGTTAAGAATAATATTGGTTTGTTTATGAAATTCTTATTTACTCCTGCCATTTTTAAAAGATGCACACTTAGTTGTGGTTTTTACTTGTCCTGCAGGATAGGTATCGCACTGCTGGAAGGGGATCATGACCATCATATGGAATAGGGCAACTGTAATTTTAATGCAGTCTCCTTATGGGTTTCTTTTGAGTAGTAAACTAAGTGTAGAAAACGAGGGGTATACCTCATTTTTCGTAGCGGACCGAGAAAGAAGGATCTTCGAACTACCCTAAGAAACGAACTTGCGATTGGACTGATCTCAAAGTGGATGGTATCAAGAAATCCCTATCTATCAGATTACAAGATCGTTAGGCTCGCACTGTCAATTCTCTATCCCTAGGAATACTAGCTGGGATAATTTCTCGCATTGGGTCGTTGCAAAAAAACTGACTCACAACAAACTTAATCTGATGCGCACGGGGTACTTTCAGTAAACATAAACCGCCTGGAGTGGATGGTATTTCCTGTGCATATCTTCTTATACTTGCTTATTATTGTGATCGATCAAAAAAAATTAAGCAAATTAAAGATTAAGCAAATCCCACTAGCCCCCTTTCCAATGAACAGTATTACCAAAAGGAAAAATTTAGAATCATCCCGATTAAGAAAATAAGATGAAACAACTCCACATTTGACTTGTTACTCAGAGAAAACACTACTCTATAGTAGTAAACAGAGGGATCGAAAATGCCAGAGGACATTGATGTAGGTTTTGCAGGTCTTCGCACCAAGGTCTCCGTGCCCATGGGCAAATTTCAGAGAATTAAAATTTCAGACACAAGTTTTTGCAATAAATATAATAACTGTGATAAGGTCAACCAAAAAACTACCAGAATGAGCGTTTTGATATTCAGCGATAGTCAAGTGGCACTTAACGTTCTATCAAATTAATTCGATTGTACAATTGTTGAACGTCATAACAACTTATATAGCTTTAACCGAGTCCATATAAATTGGGCGCTTGGACACAAACGTATAATTATGAATGAAATGGCCTGCACCAGTGACTCCCAGTCACGTACGCATAAAGAAATTGTTTTGGTAAAAAGTAAGTGAAGAGAGAGAGAAAGATAGCAGGAAATACTTGCTACTGGTGTGGTAAAATATCAAGAGGTTCAAACAGATGCTAGACCCCGCTACAGAGAATCTGTTTCTAGAGCGCGTGGCAATCTGCATCCACGTGTCCTTGCAGGAGGCGCGCATCGATACTCATTCTTATGTAGCTAAAGCTCATATGCACACTACACTACGATGGTCAAGTGCAGGCCTCTATAGTATAAATTTTACTAAATATAATTTTAACTAACTTATTTAATTATGAAAATTATTCCTATATGCTTTTTTTGTACACAATAATTGTTATGCTAGTTTCTCTGTAAACACTTATGTATTATTTAATTACATACATATGTATGTACATATTCAAACACATATGCAATTGCAATACCAGCCTTCGAAGATTATCGAAGTCATATGCGTACATATTCATAAAAGATAAGTATAGTATATTATATTATAGCTTGCAAAGGCATATGGTAAGTTAAATACTCCGCTTTAAGAATGGCGATTAAATGTAATTTGTATTTTCCCTGTCACAGTGCTAGGTGCGACAAAAATGGCCAACTGTGAACAGAAATAGCAACGACACGTGGCGGAAATGGAAATATTTTCGCAAAGCCAAAGCGAAAGTGGAGAAATGGGAGCTGAAATGATAAATTACTTAAACAAAGGAGCAACCGCTTGTGTGAGCATGTGACTACCAGTTGCATCAACTCGTCTGTGGGGAATTTGCATACTGCCTGCGTGTCGATTGAGGTAGTACATGAGGAGAATGGAAAATTCAATGACATTACTGTAATTTCTTCATGTAACATATGTTGTAGTTGTCCAATTTGGTTTATTTTCATTGTCATTTTAAATACGTACATACTAGTATACGTAGATAAGACAATCCTACAAAATTACAAGCTCTTAGTTTTTTAATTAAAAGCAGACTACCGGAAAAAGTCTAAATAATCGGTTATGTGGGGGATACATGTTCTAGTTGTTCGATCTGACCGATTCTGACAAATGATCAATAGATTATAGATCCTGTTGCATATTAAATTTCATTCGGATATCTTAGAAACTGATAAAAAAATTGTATAATGCCTAAGAGATAAACGTCGCCTTAAAATTCACTGCCTGGAAATCGATTTTAGATCCCTATTCTCTTAGACAAAGTTCTTGAGAGTGATTCGTTTTCCAGCTTATTTCCCAAATATATGATTTTTCTGTTGTTTTTTTGGCTTCCTGTAAATCAACCCTATAAATACTTATATATATTCTTTATATCTATCTTTTATATTATGTATTATTTCATCACAACTATTTTCTCTTTGTCTTAAGCCTCTCACAGTATTCAATTTCATGCTTTGCATATTCAGGGTAACACATGTGACGGAAGATGTGCAAATGTAATAATTGTAATTTGTATATACATATGTACTATTCATGGCATTCATTGGCAATTGAGCGCAATTTCTTTTGTACCGAGGAGGCTTAGGAGTAAATTGGGTTAGGCAAACACAAATAGTGGCCAAATGAGCATTTATTTAATGGAGACGCTGGTGTGTTTTGTATAGTGGTTTTCTAGTGTGGAATATGTATTGCATTCTTGCTGAGATAAATCAGAAGACATGTGAATAGTTTTTTTATGAGCAAGATCGAACACAGCTACACCGTTATAGTTATAATCTAAGAGATTGGAAATATTCTTGATTCAATTAACTAACAACTGTATATAGTAAATTTGTATATAATGCATCGCACACTAAGCTTTACATACACGCAAAACCCGTTATAAATATAGAGATCGCTTTGTAATTTAAATATATATTGGTTAGTAAACCAATACAAATATTTTAAAATCCAATAAATAATCACGAAGTCAACAAACAGTTCGCACAAATCAGAGTTCTTGATTTTAAAAGTGCTAAATTTTGAAAAAGTTTATCTCAATTTTTACTCTTTTCCTCCTTTTTAAAGATTTACAACCGTTTATATCCCCTGAACTGTGTATATTAAGTTTGACACGAAGTTGGTTACGACCAGAAGAAATCATTGGCGACTCTTTAAAATACATATAGAAATGATTGTCATGATGAGCTGAATCAATTTAGCTATGCCCGTCTGTGTGTTCGCCTGTCAGTCTGTCGATATGTGCGCTAATCTCAGTTTTTGAAAAATTGGTCTGAAAATTTGCACACGTTGTTGTCTCCAAAAAACAGCTCAGCGGAATCACTGATATCAAAGCACGATAGCATATAACTAAACAACCAAATACAAGTCTTTGGTCATCACGCACCTTTATTTATTTGACGAGATATCTTTCAGAAATTTGTTTAAGCCAACAGTACAATCTCCAAAGAAAATTGTTTAAAGGGAACTATTATAATAGATAGCAGTCATATAAACTATGATAAACAACTTTTTGTACTCTATCTGTACTATAAGAAATTCCCTTGTTAAGATTATTAAAGTTTCAGTGCAGCCGAAGTTAACGCTTTCTCAACACATTAATATGCTCTGGATCAAATGGATCCGAACCTAGCCAGTCCTTAGTGGTACAATTATTTACATAATGTGTTTCCTCAAACAGCGGCAAGCATATACTTACTTAGTTAGTTTACACGCAATTTGAAAAAGTTAATTTTATTCAAGTAGTAACAGCGCATCCTAAATTATTGAATAAAGGTAAATCTCTCATAGCTTCAACCAGTATTATTTGCTACAAATTAGTTATTTCAAAGGCATTTAGCTGGGTTCCAATGTCTTTTGATTATTTAAAACTGATACTTAAACTAACTGTCAAGTAAACAGGAGAATAGAGAAGAAAAGCAACAGTTAATAAGGTCAGAGTTAACAGGTTCGGTGAATTATTAAAATGAAAAGCATATACAGCAATCAATCATTTGTTTGCAAGGTTTGAGTAGAGTATCTGGAAAACGGTGAAATGATAAAGGGAGACGTTCCCTAATTCGAGTATATTTGACTAATTACACTAATATGGCCGTGAACGAGCGTTTGTGATTATCTTTCTGATATAAAATTTACTTCGGTAGTAATAGAAATACTACTACTAATACTTGACTCGATATATAAATTAAAATACATTGTGAAATGTTTTGAACTTAAAGCAATATTTATTTAAATATTAGCAAAATTTTGTTAAATGAATTAAATATACGTTTAAGTGTTCGGGTTGATATTTCTTAAAAGGTGAGTAGCTTTGATGTAATACTCGAGCTAAGGAATGCAATCTTCAAATAAAAGGATTTGTAGTTAAAAGCGTGCAATATGGAACAAAGCTGTAATTTAAGAGATATTCTTGGATAATATATCATTACATAACTACGTATTAAAACGATTTAATAAAACAGAGGGACTAGCCGCAAATATACAGACAGTCGGACACATGGCTACATCATTTCGTCGCTTCCGCTCCTGCTGATTTAATAAAATGTTACGTATACGCCAAGGATGACAATCCAAGAAGATCGCAAGTGCAGCATTTTTTGTATATGTTGAGTGCTATATTTGTGTTTATGCTGTGTGTGTGTGAACAAATATTTTTCTACAACAATAATTAGGCAAAGGGAGAATATCAGACTTAAGTAATGGCAAATATGCGCGAGTTGGGATTAAGATAAATTTTAACAAGTTCGTTGAGTGAAAAAGTGTGTTTTGTAAAGAAGAGTTCATTACTCAAAATTTTATTAAATATATAGAACGTCGAGGATATATTAATTGAAGTAATTAAGTTGATATGTATATAAAATAAGACTATATGAGTAAGTTTCTATTCTGATTACATAATTATTCACATTTTAACTTTTAAATATTTTGAAATTTCGTCACGGAAGTTCCGTTCATTTAGTAGTAATTGTTAATTTACCTGCTTAAATTGAAAATGTAATGTGTGCATTTTTATAATGCTTAAGCAGAATTTTTCTTATTCGCATCTTCTAGTCTGGTTATCCAAAATTTGAGTGAAGTCATCGATAAGTAAATAATTAGGCTTCGATGCTGTTGCTTCCTTTTCATTTGTGGCGTTTTTTACGTGATGGGTCCCAAACACAGCTCACAAATCTGGCGAGAGATGATTTACCTTCTTACTATAGCTCGCCACTCCGAGGATACTTGGTCTAACACCGGAAGTCGTAAACTTCTATACTTGATTCCATCCTAGGTGTTATTTCATATAATATAGTATAAAAAATGTGTGTTTTTTTAAAGAGGATTTGAAATACAAGAAATAGCTTCTGGAGTATCTAGAGTTCTTGGAAAATCCAGACTCTTTGCGTACTTAACAAAAATCTGAACGCTGTTATAATGATGAATTAGCATAATAAGGGATTCTGAATTGAGATGAAATTCTCATCGATTAAAATAACCATAATTGGATACTGAAGACAATGATCCGAAACATACTTAGGTGCAGACTCTGCACTCAATGTAAGCAAGAAAAGCACTAAGTTATTTAGATTGAGAATATTTAGGCTTTAGTGAAATGTGAAAATATTTAATGTCCATATAAGATTTTATTCGGCTACTCCAAGCCACTATTCATTGCTCAAAATTTTTACAATTTCAAAAAATAAATCAAGTTGTTTTCGCCTCCTTCATTTGGACGTCGTTTTTTAACTTGCCAAACTGCTTAAGATTGGTTCTACAAATTTTAGTAAGTATTAAAAAATGCAGTGCAAATAGAAGCTAAGTAGCGTAACTGACAAAACATCAAAGGCAATTTCTCAGTTGTCATCAGCGTTTATGTAGTCTTTATGTACAGCCGATGCGAAAAAAACACTTATATCTGCTCATTTGCTAACACGGAATTTTGCCTTTCAAGGCTTTCTTTAAACTGAGCTTTTTCTCTCCGTTTACTCTTATGTTGGAATATGTAAACCGATCCCTTAGGCTGTAATGATATACTAAGATAATTATAATAATTCGTATAGCATAGTAAAATAAGAATACATTAAAAGCTAAATAAGTTTGCTGTTGACAGAAAAGTGCGTCTTTTTAAACGAACGCATATAAGCATATTATTTAATGTTGATATTAGTAATAATGTATCACGGTGTTGGTTGACTTCCTCTTTTTTCCGCATGGTGCTATTTGAAAATGCCCTAAACTTTGAAGCACCTATGGAGATAAATATATATTTCTTCTACATGGAACACATTGTAATAGTTAACCGGGTTAACTGGTATGAATGAGTTTTTAGTGAAAATGAAATACTAATTTTGAATGGGAAAGAAAAAAAATATTGAAATTATTGATCATTGCTTTTTACACATTTATGGCAATTTCTGGACACCACGCCAATCGAAAAGTTTGTCTGTTGAAGCAAACCAATCAGATACTCAACTATCGACTTCTGCGTCGGAATTGAAGTGCTGCTAAGTCAAGCCGTGCCCCATCGATGAAAACAAATGGTAATGGGAAAGGTCCAAGTTTGGTGAATACGGCGGGTGGGGTAGCAACACCCAGCCAATTACTTTGATTGTATCCTGAACCTATGTTGCTTGGTATGCTTTGTTTAACATACCACAATGAAAAGAGCGATTATTACAAACACCAAGCTTAAGTAAATAATTAAAATATTAATTGGCTTGCGAAGGATAAACATACACACATATATACTCATATCTTGTTGGGAAAGCAAAGACCTCTGTATGAGTGAATTGTACACCGTGTTTTAATTGAATGCTTCACGTCAACAGCAGAGCCTGGTTGTTCCGGTTATCCATATAGAATACTGCTATTAACATACTCGAGTAAACAAAAGCCCGGCACAATGGCATTTAAATGGTGTGATGATTATTTCAAGCGTGGAACATAAGCAACGCAATTATTTATATTCCCTCGGTTCGAGGAGTGTTGTCTTTGTGATGGCGCGATTATATATGTGAACTCATATATGTTTGCTTGAATATATTTTCAACTTGCCCCAAATCTAAATGAACAACAGTGTCGAAAAGCGATGTGGAATTTACATATGTAAATAGGTTAGTTCAAAAATTGAGAAAACATTTCAGAAAACTAAAACAAATTTTATTTTCAAATGGAGTGTAGCCCACTTTCAAAGTAGTTTCCTAACTCCAAACTACAAATATATATATCGTCACCTGAAATGCAAAATAACGTAACAACATTTTCAGAAATATACAGCCGCATGAATGAAACACGAAATAAAATCGAACCTGAGTGAAACAAAATATTAATATTGGTTAAGACTGGTTTATATTTGAGCACAGAACCAGAAAATGTTGAACATATGCAATATTATGTATATAATTTGAAGCAGTGAAGCATAATCAATAAGACACTCAATTTCGATTTTTTTGATGATACGTTATTTTGCATTTCAGGTGACGATATACTATACATATAGGTTTGTAAGAAGTCCATTTTAATATTATATCCCGTTTTGCTGCTTTTACCGATCCTTCTTTCTAATTAATTGGTCTTTTTCGAGTTTCAAACAGTACAATGAGCATGAATAGTCAACTAAATACTACAGAAGTACTTATATCTACTCTTATGTTCAAATCACTGATTTAGCGGTTACGTGATTTTAAAAAATTCTTCTAAATAAGACATTCAGAAGTTTGTGAAAATTTTGGGGAGAACTTTAGAGTACACAGAAAATAACTTAAAGGAACGTGCCAAATCAACGTGGCGCTTTCACACCCAATTTAAAGGGTCTCCGACATTTCCTTCTTTGTGTTACAAACTTCGTAGCAAGCTTAATATACCTTGTTTAGGATATAATAACTTTAATAAAAACTTTTTTTAGTACCGCTAGTGATTTAAATTTAAAGCTTCTAGAGGTCAATGGAAAATCGTGCTTTCGTGATCGTTTCATAAAATTCACCAACAGTTCTTGGGCAAATTGAAACATAAATTCCATGATTTTAAAAGAAGTTTTTTTATTCCGTTTATGTCTTTGAACTTTCGGCCAATCGAAATTAATACAATTTATGTCTCAATATTTTAACATTTCAAAAATATGAGTTATATTTCAATAGTTGCGTCAAGTGTTTAAGTGGCAGAAACTTTGAAATCAGTTTAGGTAAACAAAACTAGAATTTAAAAACAGAGTCTGAGCTTTACTGAGCATTTACAAATTTAATTTTTGTAAGTCATAAATATTCATAACTCAACTTTGGCTTCTCCTCTTACTATAATTTATTTATTTTTTCTTTTGGAAATCACTTGAGAATTAAACCAAGAAAGTTACAGAATCACTTCGTACCTTCAATTAAAAATGCTAATCGTTCTATTGAAAAGACATTTCGTTCGGTTTGTGGTTAGAAATTTATTATATGTCTTCAACAGTAACTGTTCGTCAGTTTTATATATATGTATGTACCATATATATTTTTGACGTTCAACCAGTTAGTAGAATATTTTGTATTTCCTTTACAAAAGGTCTGCATGCTATTTTCTTGTATTTTTGAAATATTTTCCTTTTTTCACAATTAAATTAACACTTTAGTATGTGTGTAAGAGAATTAACTCACTAGCACTAGATACTTGATACTCCGTTTGTGTATAGCACATATGTTTATGTACATACATACATACGTCTCTAGATCACATTTTAGTATTTCACTGCAACACGCATACGCCCACAAAGCCATACCAACATTCTTTAGCGATGTACATGTTCACATTAAACCAGCAGGCCACATTTATATTTTTCGTTATTATCTTTATAATAAATTTTGCTTGTTCTACACGCGCAATGTTCTTTTCACCGCAACTGTCGAGAGGGAAATGTTTCATGAAAATAAAAACCTCCACGAGCAGCAGAACACACAAAATTTATTATAACAGTATATTACATTGAAGTTCTCTCAAATCAATCTCATGCTGTTGTAGTTAACAGAGGAGGTATAAATGTCTACACGCTTGTGTTAATACCTTAGACTGGCTATATTAAGTTTGCCACGCTAATTCTAACATACAAAAGGAAACGCGGGAAAACCTTTAAAGTATATAGAGCTGTGGTCGGGAGTTAGTAGTGGTAATGGGTTCTAGAAGTGCAAAGTAGGCTTTTAATACCTCTTTAATACCTTAAGCCAACGATTTGTCTATTCCTCGAAAGACTTTTCAAAAACACTTTTTGGGATGGGGTTCAGTTCCTTCAGTGAATTTTGTTTTTTTTTTGTTAGCAATTGGGTGGACTACGCCAAACATGAACACGATCTTCATATTTGGCGTAGTAATTAAGGACAGTCCTACAAACTTAGCATTTTTTGTTTAAAAATATCATTTACCCGAGAAATTTGCTTCTTTGATTCTTGAACACAAGGTCATTGTTTTTGTCTCAATGTGATTATTGATAATGGTTGGAACTATTATGATTCTGATGATATTTGCCCCATAATAAAGTTGACCATGTGTGCTAAAAGCTAACTGGATGGATATTGTTTATGCAATTTTTTTGTTATGAGTATACATATATGAATTTATAAGATTAATAAATCCAACTTCTATTATTCTTTTAGATTCTTTATAAAATGGCAACAAAGTGTTGAAATGATTTTAATAAATGCGTGTATCGGTGTGATAAGCTTCTTTATGCTTGCTTACAATGGAATAAATTGAAGAGTGAGGCAAACGTAGTCTGTATTCCAAAGTTTCTGCTCTGATTCTTGATAATGGATGGAACGTGGACAAATATTTACACAACCGAAACCATTCGAAACCAATCAGCAGTTCACTTAGTGGTTGCTGCTCAGTGAGAGTCCTTTTACATTTCCAGGGCCCCAAAAACACATCAAGTTTGTCGTTAAGGTTTTAACCAGTACTTTTGGATTTGACATAATAAGTTTTCATCGACTACAGCGCCTATGGTAAAGCAATCAATATATGTGACCTGGTCTACGAAAAGGTTGCTAACGTGCGAAAACTAGAAAAAAAAAAAAATTGATTTTTGATTAGAAAACGAGCTCAGAGCTGAGCCGTATTACTATGTGTTAAGCAAATCACTTTTATTTACAAGTTTTAACTTTATACCTCTATAATTTTTAATTTTTCTACACTTATGTATAAGTTTCATACTAAAGAGCATGTCTTACGAAAAATTTTAATATACTAATTTAGGGATCAATCGACGCGAAGATACTTTTACATTATATACAAATAAGCGTTGAAGTATTTCGAGACATAGTTGTATTGATTCAAAGTAGTATATCTCAATAATCAGCCAAAAGGAAACTACTACGTTCTCGCTAGCCTAGAGGCAATGCAGGATGCGGAAGACCAATCACTCACTCACCCTAATTACCGAAACCAAAGTGAACAAAGACACGAACACTGCAGCGTAAACTTTTATTTGCTCTATTTAGCCAATTCCGAAACGAAGAAGTCAAACGATCATTGCCTCTAATTGATTCACAATAGGTCATTTATCTAAACTCACTGCCTTTGCAAACAGAAAAAATAAAAAGTGCATAGAAAACCAGCGAGCAGTAAATAAGGTCAACAGATAATTTCAAATGGCCACAAAGGCGTTTACACTAATAAATACACTTTGTGAAAAGGGTGAAATGCATTCCGAAAAAGAAAAGGGGAAAGGAACTGCTGCATATTTATACATAAATTGTTCTTGTATTTTGCGTTAACGAAAAAGGAAAGTCAGGCGAATATAGTTATGAACAAGCGTTCTGTGTTTCCTCTTGTGACATAAAATGCACATCGAAAATAATAAAAGATGGCAATAGCCTGAGGAAATTGCTTGATATGAATATTCACTATGAGAGTTTATGAGAAAAAAATAATTGTATTGGCAAAAAATATGTTAAATTTAACGTTTTATACTCTCGCAATAGGTTGCTACAAAGTATAATATTTTTTTTTCACCTAATGGTTGTTTGTGCCACCTGAAGCCAATCGAGATAGCAGTAGAGCCTTGTATGAGTACATATGGGCCATTCCATCAATTGACGACCTGATTTTGTATCCGTATTCCGATCAAACAAAAAAATTACTACTTATTTTACTTTTCAACGATCAGAAAATTGAGTGTAAAAAATTTTGAAGTTATACAATTTTATGTAAAAAACTCTCAGCTTTCTGATAAAAATATTTTCAAAATTACGTATACGCCCAGTTCACACCAGCAGCAATAAAAAAATAACATTTGCAGTGAAAACAGAGGGTGTTTGAAGAAAGAATCTAACGAGAAGTTTATTAATAACAGCTGTCATACACTATGACCTTTATAAAAGATGAACGGTAAGAAATATGAACAATAGGCTTTTTAATAATATTAATACATAATATCAAACACTGTTACACTCATTTGTTTTTCATGTTATCAATTTTGATCTTATCTTATCAGCTGGCAAAACAATAAAAAAATAATTTAGTTTCAAGTTATTATAACAGTTTTTAAAAGGAAATAAATATGGGAAGCGTATAATTGTAATGAATAATTTGCAAAATGGAAGACACTTATGGAAGGACGACGCTATGATACGGATCTAGAAACTGCACCGAAGAAGGAGCCAAAGAAGATTTAAAAAAATATTTTTCTAAGTGATTTGAGGATTAGAAATCAATATGGAAGAAGTGTAATATAGTTGGGTGTGATAACTTTGAAGAAGATCAAAATAAATATTCATAAATAAATAATCATTTTCTTAAGAAAGAAAAGAACACTCGTCATAATTTTTGAACAACCCTCGTATATCTTAAAAATAGTAAATTTGGTTAGTTGTAGAAATCTTATAACATAAATAGAAGCATGAACGATCAATAGAAGTATGATATTATAAATGATTGGATCTGATCAAATCTCAAATTCTGAAGAATAAATGAGGAAGCTTCTCAAGACCGCCAACACGAAAAGGTGACATTATTTATATTATAAGTACATCAGTCTCTGAAAGCACGCTGAACACAGCATTTTTGGAAGTGTAAAAGGGAAAGAACAAAATTTTTAAATATTTTCCTGGAGGTAAACGACTCAAAGGCCCTTTGTTGAATGTTGGTTCTATTTTGGAAAATCAATGCTGTCAGTTTACTTAATGAAAAACTTCATTTTAAGTCTGTGATTGACGACGCCAATTAAGAATGTGTTAAATTTATTTGTCTTTCTACACAGATATAAAATGTAACCACGAGTGTGTCTACATGCGAGTATATGTGTATACAAATGACTTCCGACTGAATTTCTTGTTGCTCTTCTAAATTTCCGTAAAAGTTTAATTGTTATTTAATCGTTTTCGTCATTTCTCAAAGTGATTGATGTGCTTCGTAAAATAATTGTTGCAGAGATTTTAGTTTTACAATGAAGGTCGCTTAGTACTTACTTAAAAGTACCTTCATTTGTAGCACTTTTGTTAGAAATTAAAGTCGAGCTTGATAATTTTCATAAATATCAGCGTTTATTTTCAATAATTTTTGTGGTACTAATTTATTATAAAGTCGAATACACCAAAAACCTAAAGTTAAACAGGAAAATTCCAAAATTAGCATTTATTCACACATACAAAATATACATACGATACATTCCGTTGTTGCCATGATAACGTAAAAGCAATGCATAAAGCTAACACCTAAATCAATCTGTTAAATAGCTATGCCAATTAAACTTTTCTCGTCTTGGAATGAGTAGCTTTTATGCGTTTTTTTCTGCTACACGTTTTCGTGGGTTAGAGAGTATGTTTATCAATCATTTATCTTTTGTTTTACTAAGCGATAAATTTATTGATGGTGTATGAATGTTCTCCAGAATACTATGTGACTCAGTTTCTAGCTTCTTTGCTTTGAACTTCTATGATGTTGATTGATCTGAGAATTTGATTTATGAATATGAGTTGTTGATGTGGGAAATCACACTACGCAGCCAAAATTCGAAAAGTGTTGTTTAAAGAAAAACGCTTTTAAAAATAAACTGGTGAACCGGATTGAAATGAGCGGTTAAGGTTTATCTTTTCAACTTCATTAGATATTATGCAGATGATTTAAAGCCACATAGCACTACTGGTTTAAGAAATTCGTTCCACCACATATCCAAGAGCTGACCCAGCTAAGCTTAACTATTGCAATAATAATGTTCGAAAAATGCCACTATATGAAAATAAGCTGTCATGTAATCCATTTATTATTCGCTTTTGATGTGTCTTTTACGTGTATACCAGGTGTATGTTTCAATTATAAGCTAACTTTATTCCTTTATGTATAAAAAAATATTTTTCCACAGGATATACATTCTCATTATAATGAACACAAAATGAATTAAAGTGTTTTCAAAGAAAGTTTTGTTAAAATTAACAAAATCCTCTTTACAAACTCCATCACTAATTTCCATACTAGTTTAGAGATTAAATGTTAACACCTCGTTATGGTTCAGCATAAATTCGTGTACGATGTATATATTGTATTATACAGAATGCATCTCTCTCTTATTATATATATTATTCGTCATACATGTGTGATACGCTTACGTACTAAAACAAACGCACCACAATTCTGATTTGGCTTTTTACATTCACTGTTTTACCATGCATATCGCATACATACATACGAGTACATATACATATTCGTTTACGTAAGGTAGGTCAGTGTTGTGTTTTGTACTCAGAATGCCGCACTTGACCGCACAAGTTGGCCACAAAACCAACAAGCAACCGTTTACGACGAACTCAACTCTTACAGCAATAACAACAAGGACCAAAGGAAATAAAATTTGCTTTTGTGAAAAATGAAGGGAACTCAATACAAATAAATAAGAATGGTGCAAGAGGGAAACGAAAATGTGCTAATTAAAAACATGCGATCAATACCAACATGATAAATATGCTAAAAGAAGAAAACTTGTATTAAATATGAAGAGGATAATTGATTGAATCTAAAATTTAAAAATACAACTAAGTACTAAGCGTCTTTTAGATGACGAAATCTGTTCTTATGAGATAATATTAGTATGAAGATCTGGGCTTAATGGACTTAGATTAAATTGTTGCACGCCGGTTGAACTCATACGTGTTTTCTTGGATACTCTGCTCTACAGCAGCATCACCGTCTTCGGTGCGCATGGTACAGTATTATTCACTAGAGTAAAAGTGTGTGAAACTGATTCATTGTTGCTCGATTTACCGACTCTTCTGAGCGGTTATGTCGACCGAATAAGTGTCAAGTAAAATTAATCATTATTTTGGTAGTAAATTTCCAAGATTCTCAAAGAGAAATTGAGCATAAATAATGTAACAACTTTCACTAATACCAACTCGGACCGCCTGTCATAAAAAATGTTGAGAAGAATGAGTTTGGAGGAGGTGAGTCAAACATTCGAAGGCGGCCTTCGCCAATTTATAGCTTCATCTAAAACAAGCCGATGTCGTCCTGACTAAGGAACCGTGGTTGACGAGTAGCAGCAAATCTGGACGGAGGACGAATAATGAATAGTCATAAGCTGCTGGCGACCAACGATACAGGTAGACTCAGAGCCAGTATGCCGCACAACGATAAGGTGGAACCACCTCCTTTATTATTCAGAAAGACCTTGTCTGTAGCGCCACGAAAAGGAACCGGCGTCAGCATTGATTCCAACGCCAACTCGCTGCAGTTCGGACACTCTTAACAGAGGTGAGTCCCTATTTGAATTCGTTGTTAGCGAAAACCTGTTCATTTCTAATATGAGAAACTCTCCTATATTCGTGAATGCAGGCAGAAAGGAAGTTATTAACCTCACCCTGACCTCAAACCGGAACTACCCCATTGAGCTGAAACTGTAGAATCCTTAACGTTCACTTCCTCTCTGATCATAGATATATCGAATGCAGTCTAGTCGAAGAATGTGTATCTGAAAAGCCTTTCGAAATCATAAGTATACAAACTACGTTCTATGGAGTCTTTATATTATGGAAGGCTCTTGAAGAGACCACACTTGTAAAGAAACTCAAGAGTATTCAACCTGCGGTGCTCGGTAGTATGTGTGGTGCACTAAGGTCCACTTCAACCATGGCACTTAATGCCAAAGTAATTCACGTACGATCTTCGATCAGCAATCAGTTTGGACATGAAAAAGTAAAGTGAGTTAGAAATCGCTTAGAATTTCGAAGGAAGGAAATTTGTATTTTCAGATTTCTAATGACACATTTGATAAATACGTTACTTATAGACGAAAGCCGTAAACATAAAAAGGTCAGTTACATATTGCTACACTTCACCGATGGATAAAAGATACTAAATATTTACATGACAAATATAAACTATGTAAATATTATCCGTATTTCAGTAAATATAAATCCAAATGGAAATTTCTAATAATAAAAAATATGTAGACAAATTTAATTTTGTGTGGAAATTAGAAATCCCACCAAGGCAAAATGTTCCATTTAACCTCATGTGAGCTTTTATTTTTTCATCATTGAAAACGGTTGTTTTGTTAGTACCCCAATAAACTTAAGTATTATTTTTCAATTTTTGACTTTATCGAAAAGTGTGAAAGTTTTTATTTAGAAAATTGTTGCACACTTTCGAGAAAACATAAAAGCCTAGAGGCAACAAAGACAATTACTTATATTATTGTTTAATATATATTTGTGATTGGGAATATTTAGAAAAATATGAAATATGAAAAATGATAACAACGATGGCGGGCTGAAAACAGAGGAAAAAAAATAGCGTTGCACATTGCTACAATAACAGAAGAAAGTGGAAAATGGGGCGTTTTGGTAATAATGCCCCAGGTTATCTGCTTCGTATTAAATAAAATTTGATTTTTCATTTAGCTTTCTCGTCACTTTAAGAATTTTCATTGTGAACAACTAAGTTATTTTGTTTTTACTAACGCAAGTTAATAATAATAACCTGAATATTGGCTTTAAATTTGGTCACAATCGTTGCTCGACGCGAAGGTGCATTATCATCGTGTAAAATTCATAAATTGTTTTTCCACAGTTCCGGTAGTTTTCGACAAATATTTTCATACAAAAGCCTCAATATGGCCACACAGAACTCTTTATTGACTGTCTGTCCGTCCGCAACAAATTCATCATGCACCAAATCACGAACACCCAAAATTGATTAATATCACATTGATTTTTGAGCGGCATTGGCGTGATGTTTTGGGTTTCGGCTAATCTTTTTCCTTCATTTCGATGATTGTTGACTTGTTTGCATGTGAAACTCACAAACTCATGTCTCATCGGCCTCTTCAGGAATGTGGGATCAGAATTCGCAGTATGTAGAAGGGACCAGGTTACGGTACCATTTAAAAAAAAATCAGCTTTATCAGGACAAGTCGAGCAAGCACCCAAAATTTCTAAAAAAATCATTCGAACGGACTAACGAGAGATGTCGAGTTCTCCTGCCATCTCTTTAACTCTTGCTTGATTTGATTTTTTAGCACCATATTCTACACTTCTTTAATATTTTCAAGAGTTGAAGTGATCGAGGTTCGTTCAGAACGAGGCAAGTCTTCAACTAGTTTTCGACCGTTTTTGAATGCTTTGTACCACTCGTAAGCTTATATATTTGATAAGACAGAATCACCGTAAGCCTTTTCCAACATTCGCAATTATTCTGCACACAAAATTTAAAATAAATTCTTTGTTCTTTGTTCACTTATCGGGGAATTTAATTACAATTTCTGTAATATCAATCTGAAATTTCTGAAAGTACAACATTTTAAAAGAGCTTTCTTCTCTTAGCACGTATTGTAATGGGGCAATTATACTATATATTATACTATATAAAGTTAGTGATAAAGTCCTTGAGGAACTTTAATTGTAATATAATCATTGCTTTAACGTTTTTCGCACACTTGTGTTAAGAACGTCACACTGTAAATGGCGTTAAAGCAAAGCATAATTTGTTTCCACATGTAGGTGCTGTTGTTCATCAACATTTCACATCATCATTAAAATCTGCAGACAGACACCTTAATGTTTACCAACACATACATACAAACATCGAATTTATGTTACGCTTTGCGGTGATTGCGAAATTCCCGGCTGTATTTTTAGGCTACGCGAACAATGCTGCAAATCACCGCAGTTCTCTGCTTTTAGCAATCTTGGAAAAAGGCAAGAACATTATTAAAATACATGCAAATGCCTTCATGTCTACAAATACATTTTCGTTGATAGCCTACATTGACGTTCTACAGTACATATGTCGTCCGTTATTTCCAAAGTTGATTATTTTTTGCAAACATCCCCTGAAGTTTCAGTTTTTGCACAAAATAAGAATTCAATAAAAAAAAGCTCATAATTTTCATTTTAAGGTAAGATTTTTTGATATTTCGGACTAGGCAAATAAATCTTCACTTTAGAGAAAGTGATATTGTATTAAAGAAATGTCCGTTCTACAAACCATCCTTTTAAAAGTTATACGCAGCCAAATTATGCATCAAATTTATTGAACATTGATACCAGTTATTTGTACATTCATTGCTGCTCATACGACATGGTGTACTTCGTGACTACAGTATGTTACATTTGAGACATAAATTTGAATACGTCTAACTTTTAATAAAATTCTCTATGAAAAAAATTATATGGGATTTTTGCGCAGTAAAAAATTGTGTACAGAATATTTATTTTTTGATGTTGTAGGTATTTGTTTTGAATATAAAAAAATTTATTTTCTAAGATCAAAATATTCCATGCAAAATATATGGGAAAAGTAAAATGTTTAAGAAGCGGTTGAAGTTGTGAATAAAAAATATATTAAGTTAGCTTCTTTTTCTAGAACCAGAGCTGAATCTTAAGGACCCGTTTGAAAAAAATTTACGTCCTTGGAAAATAACGGACACCCTATTCTAGAGCAATGCAATATGCATTGTTATGGAAAAGCCACGGAAGTTAAGATTTGAAATAATAGAAAGTTTACAATTACTTAACATCAGTACGTTTTTATATTATAAAGGAAAGGATAATTCAATTTCTGAATACATATATATTGACACTTTTAAGCTCAGTAAGCAATGTTTAATAATTTGAAGCATTTCCCATATCGCTAAAGCTTAATGCATTCGACGGCCATTCATGATCACTGCACCTTATCCACAGAAAAAACTGTAGGCCAAAAATAATAATAAGTCTTTTTAATTTAAATTTCGCGCGGAAATTCATTCATTCAAATGCCTTTTCTCTAAGTTAGTATGACTGTTAGATTTATCTGTTTTAAATGTTACTTCAAAATAATCATTAATGTTTAGTATACACTTGTCTTTCTAAAATACATAAAGTGAATTCTGCGATTTTTCCAGGAGTGAATTTATTTAACAAAGTAGCTCCATTAAACTTTTGGGTGCGGAGGCAAATTTCTGTTACAGAAACGTTCAAAATGGTGAAAAAAGCCTTCGGTGATAATTGCTTGTCGCGAGAAAAGGTTTTTGATTGGTAAAAATTATTCAAAAAGGCTGGGGAACGCGTTGACGACGAACCACGTCCAGGACGACCATCGGCATCAACCGATGATCAATCTATAAATGACATACAGGGATCGGTGATAGAGAATCGACGCTTAACAGTCAAAGATCTTGCAGGCGCCTTTGGAATATCGGAAGGATCAGTGAAAGCTATTTTGAAAAATCTTTTGGGCCTAAGAAAAGTGAAAGAACTACTGGTTTCAAAATCACTAAATTTTCAAAAAAACAGCTTCGCGAAAACGTATGTGAAACAATGCTTGTAGCCTGCCAGGATTTCATGACACATATTATTACCCACGATGAGCTTGGATCTATGCTAACGATCCAGAAGCACGGGGCAAAGATGAGCCTTAGCCAAAAAACCACATCAAAGCAGGCCAACAATCAAGGTTATATTGACAGTTTTATTCAATTATCGAGGTGTGGTGTACTCCGAGTCTTTTCCGACCAGCCAAACTGTCAACAAGGAATACTTTGAGTGTTATAAGTTGCGCTTTATTCGTAAATATAGGATGGAATTATAAGCAGAAAACTGTAGGCTTCACACCACGATAATGCACCGTCGCATACTGCATTGATTCTTTCTGAGTTTTTCGCCAAATTTTTAACCAATATCGTGCCGCAACCGCAATATTCGCCTGATTTAGCACAAGTGTATTGGGATTACTTCGGAGAATAAACTAAGATTTATTAAATTATGAACAAAGTCTTACTATTTTTGCTCGTAGTAGTACACTGACGATTATTTTTCTCAACGTTGATTATTTTTAAGTACTTTGTACTCCATATACTCCATACTTTCTTATCTTTTTCTTGCGTCATCATTAAAATAAACCGCATTCATGAAATTACGGTAGCAGCATTGTTCGTGTTGCGCTCACCGCCTTCAAATCTTGACTCGTTGGCACGCAACTGTTTCAATTACCACGTCATGAAGCTGGGCGCCAGAAGAATATGGTCTTCCAAACACATTAGTTGCATATATAAAAACTTGGGCCATAAGCAGTTAATAGGCCGCTTGGGCTTAACACGTCGTCAAATCAGCGTCGTAACCGCTCTTGGTTAGCGCACGAGCAGTGGCCCGTTTGTTAACTGATTATGTGCTTCTTTTGATACCTTCTACAAAAATTCCCATAACGTGGTCATTATTACACATATTGAATGTACCGTTATTGGCATGCAGCACTGTCGCTGTTTTCTTGGTGCAATGCTTTTAACTGACAGTTAAGTAGAGTAGGTTATGAACGCTTACCATTAAAGATGTATAACAAATGAAGAGTGGCTTTTGGTACAATCACAGTGGCTAAATAAATATATAGTAGGCTCTGTAGAGCAGTGGTGGATCCATTGGAGGGATTTTGAGTTACAGAGCCGAAGTGAGCAAGCGTTGTCATGCAATTGTTCTTCTTTAGAATTTGTAATTGTTTTTCATTGCGAATTCTAATGCAATCAATCGTCTGCAAAGCAAAATCGAATTATATTTTTCGCACACAGACGTATTGTATTGTACATATACTACATAAGCAGGGTGAGCGCATTTCAAATGTTGCGTATACGACATGTGATACCGATCGCCCAAAGCACAATGCGCGCCACATAACTTTCGAATTTTTTAATTTCATCAACAGATGTATCTGTGTGCGCAGCAAGCTGTGTAAGTAACATAAGAAATTGGTCAAAATGCTACAACAGCCACGTATGTGTTCTAAAACAATACAATACAATTAAGCCATGGCTAATTTCATATGTTGTGATTATACTTAACATCAAAAATTGTTGCACCTGTTGGCAAGAGTTAATCTGCGTTGGATTTCAAGGCTGAAATTTTTTTTGTGTTAATACTGGTTCCTATGTTGACGAAATAATCCACGTCGCACAATGGGAAGTTGCCTTGGCTGAAACCTCGTTTGGTATCGAGCGGCTGACGGAGCTTTTGGTATTAGTTTTGCGGGGATACCAAATTAAGGCGTCGTGGCTCCGTGCCGTCAAAAGCAGGTGGTGTGTGACGGTTCTCTTTTCACGGGTCCTTTTCAAGATTTGACACGTAGTGAATATCTGGTCGGTTGTTGAGTTTCCACACTGATAAGGTCCAATCAGTTTGTTGGCCGTGGGCTTTAATATTTCACACAATACAATACAATGGACTTATCCCACGGTAGTTGACGCAGATTTTGACGTTTCCTTTTTGGGATGTGGAATTGTTTCTGGCCACTGTTAATTGAATGGCGTTCAGAGAACTTTTCTCACCTACGTGAACTTTTACACATGACTCCATCCTCCAATATATACGTGATAAAAATTCATCCAAATAGGCTAAATTTAATGTATTGGGTACGTATGCTATACTTATGTTGAATAAGCTAAAAATAAGTTTTACATAATGTAATTCGGCAGCAGAAGTTATTATCATTGAACTTTATGTTCCCACGGCGCTAATCTGATGAATGTTAGGAATATTTTAATGTAATTGGTCTCGGTGGGACGAAATAATTTTCTAAATGTAACCACTACCCAGATACTCGATATCTCTACAGCTTGCAGTCATCTTACTGACGCAACCGAAGAAATAGAAACAACAAAGAGAATTCTTCAATCAGCAGACCTCATCGTCATCATCGACCTCGGCACTTACGAGTATGTACATATTTACTCAACCAAGCACAATTGACCTGCAAAACTCGGCCAGCGATCACCCTTGCTGTGACGGACCATCGCTATGCCAACATTATTAAATTGTAACTGTAATCAAATAAAAATATGTCATCCAATGCTAAATCAGTTTGTTATTTAACTACGTGGGTGTTTTCTTGAAGGGTCGACGGGCTGAATTTGCCTATGGCGAGTTAAATAACTTATCTGCTATACATATTGATGGAATTTATAACAATTGCTGTTTCTATTACATATTTACTACTTAAGCTAGGAGTTTTGATGCTTTAATAATATTCACATAAAGGGAATGGTGGTGGCTGTGTCTGGTGAAGACGTTCTGTCATACTAAATTAATTATTATTTAATAATAGACATATGCATCATAGAAGCTACTAACGAATAAACCAATAGTAATAAATTTACTCAGCAAATATTTCATATTTTGATTAAAGACATAACTCATGTGATTAGCAAAATATAACACAATAGTTTAAATATTAATTAACTAATAAATCTTATACAAATGCCTGTTTACGCTACAATTGAAGAGAAAATTTATACAATTCCTTGACACCATGATGCGATAAGTATTTCATTTCGGAATGTTTAAGAGATTTATACTTCCTATGCTCTAAAAGACGTTTCAACCATTTTTAATATGTCAAGACCTGTATTTCTTTTTTCAATTGCTACAGTGAAGTTTACAATTTCATCAAGAAAAGATATGCATATGCAAGAACAACGTTTACAAATTATTTAATTTTATTAACAAAATAATCGTACTTTAATTGGAACTTTTCGTGCGCTTTTGCCACTCTATGGAGACGAGGTTACGTGCCAGATAGCATGTGACATAACCAAATTATTGCGAGAAAAGTGGAGCTTCGCTTATTTCAAGAAACTTTGACACCAAGAAGTTCCGATTTAACACCATTATACTACTTATTGTGAAGTTATTTGAAATCATTGACCTTTAGAAGTAAACAAGACGCTCTTCAAGCTTTAGAAATTAATACTGAACGCGCTATTCATGACATACGACTTGACATTTCAAGAAAATATCATTTGGGCCTTAGGAAAAAGTAAATGCACATTTGCTTCACTTAATTCTTTCGAAAAACAGCGCCGCGTTAACGTCTGTTACAATGTAACAATCTGTAACAATATTTTCCGATTATCAGATTATCATGAAACGTATTATTACTGGCAAAGAGTCATGGATCAATGCTTACGACCCGAAAACAGACAATCGCCGAATCGAAAGCCGAAAAGTCACGTCGAGGCAGATCGAAAATCAAGATTATCTTGACAGTTTTCTTTGATTAAATAGGTGTGGTTCACTCCGAATTTCTTCTGATCGGCCTAGCTGTCAACAAATATATTGAAGCCAAGGGGATTACTTTGAGTAGGGCGGCATAGATTTTGAAGAATAAATCAAGAATTTAAATTGTGAAGAAAGCCTTAATGCTCTTTGTTCATGATAGTATATGAGGTCAGAAATGAATATATAGCTGCAACAAAAAAACTGAATGTAATTGAAACAAAATTATTATAGTATATTTCTGATGAAGGTTCATCAACGTAGACTCATAAAAAGTCTCTCTTTTACCATTTTCTCTATTACTGGGTTGACTATATTAATCGAAAATGGCAATTTTTTAATCTCTTTGCCCATTGTGTGCCTTGATGGTAATATAAAGTTCTTTCAATAGCTTACATTGAAATAGTTATTTTGAATTTTAAACTCCGGAAAAACATTAAGTTCGAGCGAATTCCCGGATGGGATTATGGTAGCTAGGGGAATGTATGAACAATCTTCTTTCTTTTGAGTTATCAAGAAGGTGAAATTGGTTCAATTGCGGAATAATAGCCGAAACATTTCCAATATGTCTTCAGTTAGTTATATTGATTTTAAAATATGTGAACGTACATAGATATAGTAATGAAGATATGTATGTGAGCATAAGGTGAGACTAGATTTTCAATAATGTGTGCTAAGCCGCATACATTGCAACATGCTTTAAAAACATGAAACGTACTATGTGCTGAGGGGATATAAATATGCTCAAATATAAATCAGTGCTTTCTCATATAACATGCTTTCTCCCGCCCATTCGTTTATAAACATTTACTAGGAGCCTAGGACACTTAGGTGACTTATACGAGTATTTTCATGTTTATGTTTATTATAAAACTTTGTGGATTTGTCACATTTTAACACTTTGGTGCATGGTTGAGTGTTTTAGCACACGTCGCCAAGTGTCAATTTACTAAAACGATGCTTTTGAGTTTACTGTAGACACTTTTGCATTAAAATTTAATTCACACTCTGAAACTGAAACATCAAATCCTTTCACTTATGAATAAGAGCCTTTTATATCGCATGAATATCCCACCAGTTTGTATATATGTATCTATATATATTATAAATTTTTCTGCTTTCTACGGTAAAAGACTATTGGTTTCCCCACTTAATGCAAAACCCTATAAGGTTATAATGAAAATCATATATATGTTTTCATATACAAGTCTGTATGTATTCATGTTTAGATAACGTACGTTTTGCTTAAGTATTGTTTGCGCACGTAGGCATTAAAAATAAATGTATTTTATGCTTCGGTAATATATTTCGCTAATAGATGCGGACATAATCAATGACTTGCCTTTGTGTTCTGATTGTCTTTAGTATGCCATTAATCAGCCACCCTTGGACTCATTAAATAAAATATAATGCAATCACATTAACTTAACTGTAATCGCAAACGGTATATAGTATGTATATACTGAAGGTATTAAAGAGAAGACAGGTTTATTGTGGTAAACTACTAAAAAGCTGTTCATTTATGTTCGATTGCATCTTAACTGGCAGACGTTTTTATCATTTAAAGGTTTAATATTGGCAGCCACCTTCAGCTTAAAATAGATGTGGGTACATAATGACTTTGGCATTTAAAGGACAATACCAACAGGGTTAATTAACTATGCATGCTCACGTTTGTGATAACAATTTTGAAAACAAAAACATTGATATTTCAAAATTTGCGTGGAGATAAAGGATAACATGCCAATTTTTCGAAACTTAAAGATAAAAAGGTCATTGCTCCTTTCACAGTAGATAATATGGTGGTACAATAATTCATGCTAAATTTCATCAAGTTATTTTTTTCAAATGATAGTGTTTTCTGTATCAGGCTTTTTATGGGTTAAAATGTAAATATTTTCGTAATATTTCATACACGTATCGAGTTTTTCAATAAAACCGCGACAAAAGTTTTTTTTTAATAAAACAAAAACGGGATATCAATGAAACTCTTTATTCCTGTGAATATACGCTTGATGTCATTATGTATGAAATTCGGTTTCTTTTGCATGGCCATCACGGGTACGCTTTCAGGAGTCCAGACGCTAAATACATTTTTCAACGGTTTCAATTTCACGTACAATCTTCGTATGAAATTCATCAATCCTCGCCAGGTTGTTGGCATAGACTTGACGTAGTACCACAGGAAATAGTCTAACGGCGTCAACCGAAGCGGACAATTGACTGGACCATGTCGTGAGATAACACGGTCACCAAGCCTTGGTTTGGCTTGCGGCACCGTCCTTTTGAAACCACTATTGTCCAAGTCCATATCCCCAATTCGGTTCAAAAATATTTGATTATCATTGAGCGGTAGCGATTCCCTTCACCAACTTCCAACTTTTATTGCAGCAATTCGCAACTTATTGCAGACAGGGGAACGGGTAACATTACTTTTAAATTCTCTTAATGGTTGCAGCGATTTTTAGTTACAGATAAATTAAAAATTTTTAAGGAAAATATAGTACCAGGTGAAAATTTAGGTCACGTTAGGTTATACAGGCCGGCTATCACACCATGCATAAAACTACTGGGCCTTAGTACTGCCAGAATGAGGTTCAGTTTAATTTGGGGTGAAGAATCCGTCACACAAGATGTCAACGTTTTTTGTGAACTTTGATGTCTACGATTGATACATCGTGCAGTCACTTGAACTGCGAAATTCCTAGTTACTTGAGTCGATTTCTAGATAGTTCTGAGCAAAGGCATAGGGGGGTTTCCAGAGTCTCTTTAATGTTAACTTCTCTGCACTTTGCATGTTTCGTTATCACTTATGCCCATTCGGCTGTCATGTGACGGCAGTAGGTTGTGACCTGTTAAGAGGCCAACAGCAGTCCGGCAGTCCTTTCGAGATCATGTGAGTAAGAAGCCAGCGAGTTTCCCAAGAGTCTTTTGCACATGATTTTGGAGATCCAGCATGTACTTAAAGCATTCCGTCTCGCATCAGCGGCCTGTAAGTCCTTTCGTAAATTTCGTTGCATATCGTTCTTAGTGACTTCCGTAACAGTACAGTAACTTCTTCGGTTGCCAGACGTTTGGCACTTTTGGCAATCTTATTAGCTGCTACGTTTCCCGGAATTTTTTTTTGGTCTGGAACCCATTATATATGAGACGCTACATCTACTTCTTACATGCTTCTTATGACATTCTCTGACGTAAAGCGATGTGAGATTATTGCCTTTATTGCTGCCTGGCCATCGACGTATATATTTATACTTCTAATGTTAGATATATCGGCCGTATTCTCAACTGCAAATACTTCCGCCTGGAAGATAATTCGGAAGCTTGGAGGGTCGCCTGAGATTCAGCTTCGAGCAATAGATTCCGGCTCCCACACCATTGGGCATTTCAGAACCATCTGTGTAGATGTTGCGAGTTCCGCTGACGTGTCCCAGGCTTCTGCGCCATCCCTCTGTCTTTAGCGTGACTTTGAACCTTCTCGCCCATATAAAGCGTATAGGTATGTGTTTAATTTGTCCACCAGCCTCCACTTTTTGAGCTATGCCCGAAGGTGCTTGTAAAGAACTCACCTAAAGCCACCAAACTTGCAGCCGATTTCGCCGCAAAGTTTTATACTGCAATGTCGATGGGTGGTAGGTTGAATGACCTTTCTATTACTGATGTTGGAGTGAAGTTTAGCGCTCTAATTACGCAGAGAATGGCAAGTCGCTGTGCCCGTTCCATCGATTTTATAAAATTTTCTTCATAAGGTCCTACAATAGCAATATCTTTCAATATCATCAGTTCATCATCAGATTACTAGAATTAACACCTAGTACGTTACTTGCGACTCATACACCTACGATAAGGTTCTTTCTATAATTTCACTGATTACGGATGATAACAGCCCTGAAACAATTAACAATATATCTTCTGCAAATGCTACTGCTTTTAACTCCTCCTCCATTGAGTTGGATTATAGAATAGAACATCAAAAAATTTCCCCAGGCGAATATCTCCCTTGTTTGAACACAGCCTTAGTAGTATCCCTATGTATGACACAGGTAGATATGCTTTATCACGCGCACATATGTATGTATGTATACTTCAGTAATTGTAGTTAATTGTGTGTGAATGGGACTTTTAAACCGCATTCATTCATAAATTCCGAAAAGTGGTGAATACGAAAATTTTAGTGTGTATGTGCTTCGGAGGTTTACAACTCAACTCACCTTTGCGCTCTGTTAACGATAACAGCACGAGAGTACCGAGAGAGCTTCACTGCAAAATACTGTTATAAAAAGTTTCGTGTGTCCTGTTGCTCCTGCAGGTTTTCAACTCTAAATTTAATGAAGCATTCCACTCTCGGCCGTTGTGGTGAAAGGAACGTTGAACGCGGAAGGCACGCGCAACTTAGAAAGTTAACGGTAAATAGAAATACGGTGCTGTGTGCTCTAATGATTAGTTTTATTATCTGCAGAAATGAGAGAACAAAACAAAATTGATGAAAGTGAATAATTGAAGTGAGTGTAGAAAAAATCAAAATTGAAGAGTGAAGAAATAATAAGAAGAAGAGCAAACGTGCGAAACAAAATAAAAGCGTAAAAGTTTTTGAGTGTGTGTGTATGCCGAGTAAGTCAAGTGTATAAGTATAAGCAAGGGATTTTAAGTTGCCGCGCTTCCGTTTTCACAACTGTTGTCGTCGTTAGCGTGTATGCGCTTACTATAACGGTGAAGTGTGATAAGCTTATATACACATACATATATATTTATATACATGTGCGTACATGTTGCATAGCAATCAAGTGTCAAGTGTGAGCGGGTGGCAAGCAGTGATGTGTGCAACAGAAAGGTGCTGCGGCTGCCACTCCTAAAGTGTGAATACGATTTTGATGAGTGGCAAAACGACGAAATTAAGTAAATAGTAGAAATACTTAAGTGTCGTGCGCAGAAAATCGACGTGTGGGTCTGAAGTGTGTCGCTATGTCCACACCCGCCTCACTATTGTGCTACTAAGTCAGTGAGAATCGCGGCAAGTGGCAGTTGAAAAGTGGAAAAAGTTTCCAAAAAGCATAATTATTGTGATAAAGTTTTCCAAATTTTCTTATAATTTCATGCTTTAGCTCGGCATATAACCATTCAAAACCCACAATTACTTCTTTAAAGTTTTAAAAAAATATGAGTATTATATGAATGGAAGATTTTAAATTCTCATGTGGAAACGAAGCCGAGTCCTTAACTCAATACATGCAGTTCATCTAAACCGATAATTTAGTAAGTGATAAAGTTTTCGTGGAAGTTTCTTAATATTCTGTTTTCATGCTAATATAAATGTATAATAACTTACCAAGAATTATTATTATTATTATAACTCAACGTGCGGAATCAGCCGACTCACGAAAGTCATGATGGTTTAAAACTGCTCAGCTACAGAAACAAAAAGTTCAACAGTTGAAAATTAAAATTCGTTGCAACCAATTGTTACGATTTGATTTATTGAGTGAAAGTAATATAGATTTTCAAATTTCGAAAAGTGAATCGGATAAATCAAATGTGCAGGAATGAGCACCAAAATCTTGACATATGCGGTGAAAAAGTTCCTTAAGTTCAAAATTTGATCTACACGATTTTAACATAAAGAGTCTAAACAGCCTCGAAAAGTGAACCGGGATATTGAATGTAACTTTAGATAGGAGAAAAGAACTGGTAATTGTTCCATTTTTTGCTAAGAATATAATACCACACATTTCTTTACGACTAGTAACTGTAGGTAGATTAATAATTTGTAAACGGCTAGTGTATGAAAGAAGATTCAATCTAGAAAACCATCGAAAATGCATTAAAGAGAAATTTGAAAACTTAAAAGTAACTTGTCAGAATGGACTTGATAACAAGTGTTCCAAACAACTGAGCCACATTCCAATATCGGTCTAACCACAGTTGTAAAAGTGTTTCAGTAACCTAAGAGTCTCTAAATTCTTTAGAAAAACTTTCAATAAAACTGAGGACACCTTTTGTCTTTAAAACTATGGTGTTAATATGAATACTAGAATTAAGCTTAGAATTCATAGTAACTCCCAAACCAACAGAGTTAAAATCATGCTCTTGCAAATAGTCTTTTATTGCATAAAGAGAGGGAAAACCAGATCTACGAATTACAATATTTTACATTTTTTAAGACTCAATGGCAAATCATTTCTATCACACCAAGCAACCAAATTGGTTGTCTATTTGCAACAGGCACCTTTCATCAATTTAAGTATAGATATCCTTAAAAGTAACAAGAACAGCTGAAGTGACATTAATTGCATCTGAAAGTGTAACCTTAAATTTGTTTTTCTCTATTATAAAGATAAGAAGATATCCATTAAAGAAATTTTGGTTGAAAGCCCAGAAGATCAAGCTTATGTATGAGAGTCGAGAGATTTACTTTATGAAAGTTATGATACTTTTTACAAATACAAAAATACTACTTAAATAATTTGATTTTGACCGGTCAGTTTGTATGACAGCTATTTTCTTCGGAGATTGTTGCTTTGGGCAATATTGATTCCATATTTCGTAAAGATACATACAAGTATAGGATTTTGATCGTTCGCATATTTTAGAATATTGTACTACTTATTTAATGGCAAGAAGAACACACTCTATCTACAATCTGAGTACGCCAACCGTAGAGAAAACCAATATAATTGTTTCCCAAACAGTTTGTTTTTCAATAACTTATATTCGTACTGATTAATATGTAGTAAACTATTTTCATTGGCAAATGAAGCCGCGTCCCCTATCAAATTTGTAGCTTCAACTCAAATAGCACATACATATATTTCCTTCGTGTCCTAAGTGCTTTCTCATCACAGTTTTACACCGTACATGGGACAAGGGCTTGTAAAACGTTAATTATGTTCATAGAGGGATCTGTTTTTCAATTGCCTACCGATACGATAGTAGCACCTATTGGCAAGGTTTATACAGCGTTTGATCTCCAGGCGTAAATTATGGGTGGAAGTAACACTGGTTCTGAGATATACAAAATATCATATTTAGCCTTTTAAAATTTATAGCTGCGAAGATTTAGGTAGTTTCCAAGACGCGAGGAAAATTTGTGTGTGTGTTCTTCTGGTACTTTTTCAAGGCAAAAAAATTATGAGCTGATGACTCTGTTGATAAAGCGAATGATGTCAGTATCATCTGCGTACATGTAGCATTGCATTATTAGGATAGACAGTGCCAATGCGATTCAAACTAGCAGCAAGTGTCACTTTTTCCAGAATTATATTGAAGAAAACGCACCAGATGAAATAACTATGTGAAAAACTTCATCTGTCATTGAACGGCTAGAAGAGGATTTTTCCGATTTCGACAAAGTTGATGGTTATGCTCAACGTCATTCTATGCCAACGTCAAATAGGCAGCTTCTATCCGTGCTATCGAAAGTGGCTTTAAAATTGACAAAATGGGTGTCGAACTCTTCGTCTACGGTCTTCTTCACGATTCGACATTTTGTGACAATCTGGTCTTTGATATACTTGCCTGTTCTAAAGTCAAGCTATAAGGTGCAATCCGTCCATTTATAATGAAATTAAGTCTTTCACACTATACTGCCGAAACAGCTTTGTATAGAATATTAAGAAGGTTGAACTCGCGGTACTGAGCAGATACTGCGGGATCTATCTTCTTATGGAGAGGGCAGAGCACACTCATTCCAATTATTGGGCATGTATTTAGCCGACCAAATCATGCTTAGCAACTGGAACATGCTTTTCGTCGCCGGCTTTAAACAGTTCAACCGGCAAGCCGTCGACTTCAGAGGTTTTGTTCTTCTTAAATAACCTTAGAGCTGTTTTCACCTCGTCTTGGTCGATTGGCGCCAGTCGACCTTACATGTTATTAGGAATAAAAGTTCCATTTATAGCATACCAATGTGAATTGTAGATTGTCTAAATTACACAACATTTCGACACACAAAAGGCGAAAGTTAAAAAATGCAGGTCAGCTATTTGTATTGGCGATAAAACCACTCATCGACAGAATTCTCTAGTAGCAAAAGCCAGCCGCGATGACATTTCTGTTGAACTCAACGAAAATTCTTACAGCTATTCAAGTGGCTGTTCGCATATAAACAGGACAGAAATACAATAAAAGCACTGCCTGATTGTGTGTGTAGTCAGCAGGGACTGTAATGTACCATATACAACATACATATATTTGTATGATTTCTACGTTCTTTCTGTAAATGGAAATATGCTTACCTAATTTTCAAACAAACATAAAAGTTCCTCTGTGTTGTTAATAGTTGGTGGTTACAGATGTTATAGATAAAAGGTTTTTAATAAAAAATATGCAGTAAGTAGCTAGAAGAGTTTAGTAAAAATTATTACAAAATAAAGTGTCAAAATATAGGAAAAAATATACATACAAGAATTAACAATAGAAATAAATATTCAAGATTGTATAGAAATGATTTAATAATACTTGTTCATTGTAGCAGATTAATATGTTTACAAAAGCCACATTAACAAAAAAATTTCAATTAAAAACTTACGATTTAATGGAAACATTTACAGTATGTAACACAATTGAGCAAATAAAATCACGAATATGGATTCTTACAAAAAATTTGTATTTAATTTGGGCGAATTGAGTTACAGTTTTTTCAAATACATTCTTCAGTCCGTCTATAATATAAAACAACAAAAGAGTAACAAATTTATTCAGGTTTTATAAGAAGAAAATATAAATTCTCTTGTATGGCACTTGCTCAATTTTGATACAATGTAATTTTTACCGCTTTAATATTTAGTATAGCCTCCTTTGGCCGCAATCACCGCTTCAATCCGCTTGGGAACGCTATTGACTAAATCTTCACATTCTTTTTTAGTGATGGAGTTCCATACTTCTACACATCTAGTAAATAATTCCGCCTTTGTTTTCGCTGGACTGGCATAATTGTGTAAACCACAGGTTCTCGATAGGTTCAAAGTTTCAATTTGTTGACTTTTAAGATACTCCAGAGTCTTCTTAACTATGTTCTTGGGGTCTTTGCCTTGCATCTGAACGATTTTGCTACTGTCCAGACCCAATTTTTCCAACGAAGTAAAATACCCTTGCCTTCATATATCTATATACATATTCGCGTCCATACCTTCGAATCAAACTAGGTCCCCAATATCACTTTTGCAAAATCCAACCCAAAATAGGACTTTTCCGCCCTCAAATTTGAGTGTTGGGATGACATCGCGGCTGGTAATAGTCTTTGATGGTTTCTTCCAAACGTAATGTATTCCGTCTGACCCGTGAAGATTAATCTTGCTTTCGTCTGTCCAAAATACATTCGCCCACTGTTCTGGAGTCCAGTTTCGGTGCGCTTTAGCAAATTTTAGACGTAGTTCTTGATGACGTTTAGTAAGCAAAGGTTTTTTAATTTTGCGCCTGGCTTTAAACCTTAGTTTTTTCAACTCGCGGTGTACAGTCATGAGGGAAACTTGTTTTCCGTAAGTCCTCTCCAGTTCTTTTTGAATATCAGTACCTGATTTTACTGCTCCCGAGGCCACCAGACGGTTAATAGTTTGTCTATCGTGGTTATTTAAAACGGATCGCCGACCAGATCGATGTTTTGGTACTAATATTTCATGACAATTAGCAATATTTTTAACTGACTCAAATGAAATTTCAGCTAAATTTGCAACTTGCCGATATGAGACCCTTCATTCAACCATTGAAGCACAGATTTTTTAATAGAGTCAGCCATTTTTTTCATTTTTCTAAAAAAAAACACGAAGTTAATCAGCTTCACAAAAAAAAAAAAACTTTCTAATTCTACTTACCGTCTATAAAATGAAAAATACTACTGACAACGTTAGTTAATTGATAAATAGAGCTACTGGTATTTAAAATACTCGAAAGCTGTTTATTTGGTCTTAGCTATGCTCACACGCCTGAACGCAACCGATGTAGTAACACAATTGAGCAAATGTGCATGTGACGCAAACCAATCGCAGCCAGAAAAATATTGAGAAATTGTACCATTATATTTTCGTGAAAAAAAACTCAACTAGTGTACCTATTTGAATACATATAAGTATATTCCTTTCCTAATAAGTTGCGTAGAGCTAGAAAATTTTGAAACCAGGATTATTTGATTTTATTTACTCAAATGTATTACATTTCTGTATCTGATATGTGTATACAATTGTTTTAGTTTAGAGTGTGTTGCCAATAATAAACGCTTTCGAAATTTGGAAAATAAATATTTATGTGTCACAATGGGTCGCAATGTACATAAGCATGTAAGCAAACAAAACATTTGGTAAATACATTTCAGTTGGCCAAACTTTTAATGGAAAACATTTAAATTATAATTTTTGATGATTAGTCGAAAGTTAAAAGGTATATGAGTGTAATTTAATTAGGGTTGTGTTTGTTGCTTAGGAGCGAAACTTTTCTGTCATGATTACCTGCAATCAAAATATGGGTAAATAAGGGACACTCGGCCATAGTTGGGATAACTAAGTAGGGGTAACCAATTAAGATTGCCTGCCCGTGCAAGCTGGTTCTAATTAATGTTACATCCCACGTTAGAGAACCACACAAAAGGAACAATACTAAGGAATGAAATAATTGTAATATATCCCACGCAATTATGAATTATAATAAATGACGCTCTTAATTTAGAAGTAAAAATAGCACATGTTAACAGAAGTGATACTGCCTTGGATTTCAAGACTGATATTGTTGTTGCTGTTGATACAGATGAAGTTTTAAAAAGTCACACGATAGGAAGTCTCCTTGTCTGAAACCTTGCTTGTCATGGAACGGCGCAGCCGAATGCTTACAGTTTTTTTTCGACTGCAAGGTCATCGTTCAACACGAGTTCTTGCCAATAGTTCGTACGGTCAATAAAGAATATTACCTAACAGTTATGTGCAATTTACGTGAAGTGATCCGCTGGAAATAGCCGGCTTTGTGGAAGAAAAAATTGGCTGGAGCTCTAAAAATTTCTCTAGAAGGAAATAGTTATAATCCTATTAGCACTGATGTGTGACAAAATGTCAATTTCGTTCACTTTACATTTAAAACTGCTATATTGGTGCTGTAGGTATCTTAATAACTGAAAACCTGATCCGCTCATCCCACTTTGGCCAGTCATTCGAAACATCACAATAAATACATTGAAACTAGAAACACGATTTTGGAAAGAGAGAACTTATGTTTGACTGTACGCCCAAATGCTAGGCGGTTCACAATGCATGTACACACGTGGTCACTAACACATATTAGAATTCCGAAAATGCCTTACGTATATGCTTCTTTGGCATTTACAGTCAAATCATTGTTTTATTTCCTTGTTCTACTTTACATATCGGAAGAATGAAGTGAGTAGGTGTCGCGAAGTTTACTTCTATTACGTTTGCCCTAACGTTTGGCAAGTATTTGCGCAATCTTCAAAATTTTTCATTTTGAGCAAATTGTTAAAATTCTGACACGCTCCCTCATCACTTATCAAGTCACTGCGTTGCGGCACATAACAACAAGTATGTAAGTACTACTCTTGCAGGACTTATGCGTTCACCGCTGAAATGTTACTTGTTCGCACAGCAATTTTTTACAAGTTGAGGAAACGTGTCAACTGAACTGTCAGCTTTTCGAAAAAGGCAATTTATTAAAATAAATACTCGTGGAGAACATTTAGACCGAAATTTTAGCATGTGCTTGAATGTTTTGGCGTTTTTTCCCTCCTCTATATGCATACATACATACGTCTTCTTTAGCTAAGGTTTAAGGCCAGGACATTTTATTTTCACTACATAATTTTCCTTTTCATATCTTTTGTAACAATATAACTTTGAAGTCAAATTTATAAATATATAAGTATATTACACATAAATGAAATTGGGAACAGAACCATTTCCTTTATTATTTTATTTAAATGCTGTTTTAATTCTGTAGTTTAATTCAATTTAAGCCAATTAGAACACGGGCCTTTTCATAAAATAATCCATATTCTCTGTTGCGCTTTTCTTCATTAATTTTAAGGTGATAAGTAAGGGAAAAGTTTCAAATATTTCCACACAAGCACATTTGTATGTCTACACTCATCCAAGTGCTCATGTAAAGCAGTTGGGCTTTATCAACATCCGCAATGAAAAATGCGCAACCATTATCTCACGATTAAACATAATCTCTTAATATGCTTTTGTATACGTTCAACGCTTACCTCAAGTATGTAAGTATTTACATAAGTATATGTATGTATATGAAGTGTGTACTTTTCGAAAAGCAAACACTACTGCTGCCTTAGTGGTATTCTTTTTCAGTCGTCAACCGATTAATTTTACCTAACTGCTAGGAGATAATTTCATGTCGCTACGAGACTGCTTACCTTCAACCAGTGCGTATACTTAACTTTATCGCAGTACGTGGGATTTACAAAATTTTAGCTGTTGATTGACTATATATGTTTTAGGTATTAACATAACTATAATGCACTTGCAGAATAACTATAATGAAATAGAAGTTAGTAATAAATCGCATTGCTATAGGAGAGTCTCAAAGCTAAAAACTTCTCACAAAGTGTTTTT
>NC_064307.1:33421270-33443394 GCF_023373825.1 Bactrocera dorsalis
CACAAAGTGTTTTTTACTAGAGGTCAGGTGCCAAATATCTGAATTTTTAATCAAAGAATACTGAGTGGTATGCATACAAAGGTTGAGAATATATATATTTTCCAGTTCTACATTCAAAAGCTATTCGCTGTTCCATTAGGAACAGATAAATTAATGATGTTTAATGAAGGGAAAAAGACGGGAATACGGGTCATTTAAGCTAACTATCTCTTAAAGTGATGACGGTTTTAATTTTTGTTTTTTGTTGTTAGAAAGAACGCAGCGTTTTATGTCGTATTTTCTTGTCCTCGAAAAATAATTATACAACTTAATTAAAACCGCACAATTTTTAAGAGTCACCGTGAGCTTAGTTTAAAATATTTATGATTTTTTTTTAATGTTGGCTAGCACTTCTGCTTGCTCTCACAACACCGGCTGCGGAGAATTAGCTTCTTGCTTTTAGCGCAATTTTATGAAGACCATTAATTTTGTTTACTTTGTGCTTGAGTATTTGCCACAAAATTGTCTATGTCAGCAGCTTTGTGTATAAAAGAAATTAAATATTTGGTCAACTACAAAAACAACTTCTACATAGAACACCAAAAAGTAGATGCTTCAAGTCTTGAATACTTCATATTTCCATGACTAAGGTTTATTATTTTATTAGAGCGAAATAATGAATTAAGATTGAGTCAGTTGGTGTCTGAACAATGACGATATGTTGAAGAATTTTTTATATTTGTAAATCTCTTAATAAACTAAATGAAAAGGTGTCAAAGTGGAGTGTATATAGTAAGTGAGAATGTGAACCATTTTTTCGGATAGGATTATGATCACATTTGGTGTCTTATCAACTTATGCTAAAAATCATAGATTCACTTAATATCATTAGCATATTTGCTTAATTTAATATATTTGGGTATCAACCAGTGAAACGGAAATCATAATTAAGGATGATCCAATTCGACGTTCCCTACTTTTTTAAAGAAAAATACACATACACTTTAAATCTAATGGGGTTTACTATTATTCGAAATAACATTCTTTGGCATTTATTTTTTGAAGATTATCACTTTTAAATATTGGTCGCGGCTACGTCTCGGATGATCCATCCATTGTGTTCAATTTTCGGTAATTCCTTAGAGAATTTCGACTGGTAACAGGCGAAACACCCGCGTAATGTTTTGCTCTAAGACCTGAATCGAACGGGATTGTCCGGATAGTTTTTAGACTTTACATATCCCTACAGGAAAAGGTCTAACGGTATGATATTTCATGATGTTGGTGAACAATCGACCGGCCCAAAAGATGGTCACCGAAATGATCTCGCAATAACTATTCATGGAAATGCCAAATTATACTGAATAAAAATAATATAACACCTTTACACGGCTCACACATGATCTGTAAAAAAAAGCTATTGAAGATAAGAGGTTTAGACCAAAGTCTACAACGATTTTATGCTCGTATACACTCAGTGCTAACCCACAGCAGTGAATGAAAACAGTGTGCTTAATTTCACATTTCAGGTGAAAAGTAGAAACTACCATATCGGATATGTTGGAGACAGGGAAAGATCTAGATGGATTGCATTGAAATGAATTTTTGATGACTTATGTCCAGCTCTTGAGCGATACTACGGCTGCTACTATGCCGGTCTCTTTTGACCAATTCAGCGATTTTATCGCAATTTTCGACGACAGACCTTCCGGAGGGTGGCGCATCTTCGACCACCTCTACACCAGAACGAAAACGCTGAAACCATCGTTGTATGGTGGAAATGGAAACTGTATCGGGTCCATAAACTGCACAAATTTTATTGGCGGCTTGAGATGCATTTTTGTCTTTATCCTAGTAATACTGTAAAATATGCCGTATTTTCTCTTTATTTTGCTCCATGTTTGCGACGCTATAACTCACGAAAGACTTAGAAGAAACGACAATCAATCAAACAGTGTTAGTGCGTGAAATGAGCTTTCAAAAAGGTATAGCATGACCCGATGCGACGAATAAAACTAGAACTACGCGCTTTCAGCGCCAACTAGCGAAAATACCGCAAGACTTTTTTGACAACCTATATATTTTCGATTATTATCATTTTGTGGATACGACAGTGCCTCGTTTTTTACCCTTTGCAATACCGAACTCCATTGGGTGCCAAGGAACACGAGTCCCAAATTTCATCAAGATATTTTTTTGGTCTAGTTATTGCTGCATGAACAGAAGGACAGTCCCTCGGAGTTCAACTCATCTCGTCCTCCTAATCATTTATATACTTGTATGTATGTATATATGACCCTTCATCCAACTCGATTAGTTTTATGTGTGACAAACAACCATTAGGTGCACATAACTACTATATTGCAACATGTTAAGGGCATAACATATTTATTTACAATAACATAAATTTATAATAACATTTACAGTAACACTTACTTCCATCAATGGTTTGTAGATACTAAGCCATAGTACCTCTATGTAAAGGCATAGGAACAAATAAATTTCAAAAGTGTCTCTTATCTATGTTGAACAGCTATGCTAGTTCAAAAATGTTCCATCCCGTAAAGCAATTAGTTGTTCAAACTAAGTCTTTTGTTGTATTACAATTTCGTCTTGAATATTACTAACTGACCTCTCGCCGAAAATTCTTGAAAGAAAATACTCTATATTGAGTGTGACGCACTTCACCTAAAGTGCTATGTAATCAGTGAATTCTTTTAGCTACGATTAATGCAAAATTATAAAAGCTGCGAAAAGGCACCCAGCTAGGTAAGGGCAGAAGAAAAACGAAAGCTGCCACTAGGTGGGGTTAAATTGTAATTGTATACGTGTATAATGGTGTCATATAGTATAGCCATCAAAAGTGTAATAGGTGTGTTCGTATGCTCGAGCAGTAATTGTTATCGCGATGAAAATTCAGGAGTGACATATATATAATTATGCAAATTGTGTACTAAAAGTAAAGAGAGCACTACATTTCGGCCAGTCGTTCATTACACACATTATTAAACTTTAATAAATTAAAGGCGCTAAAAAGTTGAGGTATATGCTTTTACTACACCTTTCCTAAATCAAAGGTAAAGAAAACGTTCTTTTTATTCCAAATAAACACGTGATAAGGATTACATTATTTTCAACTCTTATTAAACTTTCCTTTATACTAATCGAAGTGATTTAAAAAATTAGATTTCTATATACTTATATCAAAGCAATGAGAACCAATCCCAAAAGGCGTAGACTCCGCTTACGCGATTATAGCCGAGTCAACAACAGCGCGCCAGTCGTTTCTTCTCTTCGCTTCGTGGCGCCAATTGGAGATTCCAAGCGAAGCCAGGTTCTTGGCCTTTCCAACGGAGTAGAGGTCTTCCTCTTCCTCTGCTTCCCCGGGCGGGTATTGCATCGAAAACTTTCAGAGCTGGAGTATTTTCGTTCATACGTACCACATGACCTAGCCAGCGCAGCCGCTTTATTTTAATACGCTGAACTACAAGTATGTCAATGTCATCGTATAGTAAGTCTCATACAGCTCATCGTTCCATCGAATGCGATATTTGGTCAACGCGCAAAGGACCATAAATCTTTCGCAAAACCTTTCTCTCGAAAACTCCGCGACTCATCATATGTTGTCATCGTCCATGCCTCTGCACCAAATAGCAGGACGGTACTATGAGTGACTTATAGAGTTTGGCCTGTTCGTCGGGAGAGGACTTCTCAAGTGCCTACTTAGTCTGAAGTATCACCTGTTGGCAAGAGTTATTTTGCGTTGAATTTCGAGACTGGCATTGTTGTTGCTGTTAATGCTGGTTCCAAGAGCCATATGCTTTGCTTCCTTATCCAGTTTGGAGAAAGCAGAACTAATGGCGCGAGTGACCGATATATTCGGCAAAAGTTTTGTTAGAAAAACGAAAATCATTACACGTATGTAGTACATATATAGGAGTTGGGGTTATTGTCGACGCGATTTAATCTTTTTTTGTCAATATTACATACTAATCAAATGTTGCCTGAGGTCCATTAAGGTGCCATCACCAACCACCCGGATATTATATGTTTCTTATATCGGGGCTAGGTCCAATTTTCGTACAATTTTATCCCTTTTAGGTACAAAGGCACATTGCTATCAGTCGAGCGTTTCACATGTTCGGTGGTTCGAAACTCTTTATATTCCTGATATGCCATGATGGCATACTTCATAGGCATTATTCGTGCAAACTTTTATTTCGTGTATTATATTTTTGTTTTCTTGAGAAAAAACCAAATTAAATTTAAAATTGGATATTAAGAAACATGTCCTGAGACATGTGATTTTTACATTTACGTTTATGAGTCGTAATAATTTAGAAATAGATTAAAAGCAGTTTTTACCGATGATAAAAAGCAAGCTGCTGAAGGAAAGTATTTGTCAGTACTATTTAGTAATGTTTAGTGTACCACTGATACACATAATATGCCGGAAAGTCTATATGCACCTAAATTGTATAAAGTTTGAACACCCAGCGCTGAACTAAATGGACAGAGTGTAGTTACCAGCTTAGAATCGTCGATAATTTTTAAGGCACTTGAGCACATCACTTGATCTGCAATGCCGAAGCATTCTAATATGTAGTCTTATGGCTTAATTAAAACAACAAACTTCTTCGCTGCAGTGAACGTAAGGAACACATGACATGTCTTTTGAACGCAAATTAAAAAGCTTTCATCCAATAAATTGACGTCATCAGACACAATTTAGTGAAATCAATGATGATTTAATTTATATTTGGACTTTAAAGATTTAAAAGTATTTTCATGTCTGACACAATAGTATGCTATGCTACCCAACAACAAAACCTAACGAATACCGCTTTCGAAAAGTTTGGGATGTTATTGTTAACGTTAACAAGATTTTTGTCGCCGATGAGAGTTGTGTGACCAAAATCATGTATTGCTTGTGTCATACACATATATCCTCTCACGTGGCGGTATTTACTTTATTTTACTCTCTTGTAAAAACAACAATACGACAATAGGTATTGCTAGGAACATGGATACCGCTTTATGTTCAAACTTTTGTGCACACAATCTTTCACCCAGAAAAATAAACATAAATTGACGATGCTCTCTAACTTAAGCTACCCAAAATGTATTAGCACAAACCTCGGCGCAGACGATCCCAAATGTAGCAGTAACATCCTGTTTTTAAAATGAATCTTGAGGGACAGGCCAACAAAGTGCCAACACGTGTGTCTGGTACACATTCATTTGTGTGTAAGTGAATGAGTGTAGGCGATTTATTTGTGTGTGAACTGCTACATAGTCACTAGATATTTGTCACAAGAGAAAATTGTGGCAAAATCAAACGGTGACTACAAACCAAGAAAATCGTGCAAAATGAAGAGCAGACAAATACTTAAACCAATTTTTAAAATTTTATTAAATTTTAAGTGTAGTTCGAAAGAAATGATATTGAAAGGTGTATGCAAGTAAAGCAGTTAACAACGATTTACTGTTCCATAGAAATATTAGGAGCATTCATTGTTCTTGATCGCTTTTATTTGATCACAATGAAACACATACTTTTTACAATTTCGATTAGCTATTTTTGTGACCTTTAAATGTTTTTATATTTCTTACTTTCAAATTCTTAAATTATAATATTAATAAGTACACTAATACACTGAGACATAGTACCTGGTGAACGTAAAAGCTCATAAACTAAGATAGAAAAAAAATTTCACTAATCGATGCAAGGATTTGGTTTATTTTCAAACACTCCTCAGAATCTTCAATTCGTTATTGATGAGAAGCTTGTGCGGTGCCCACCTTGCAGAGAGCTTTCGCTTACCCAAATATTCATTTACAATACATTTATAAAGTTTCCATGATATCTTTATAGTCTCAGGTATTTCTTCACTTTTCGGTCCACTGCGTTCACACTTTCGGTGCCCATTTCGCTTTCTATTTCGTTTAAACTTAGCAAACCACTTATTGGGCCAAGACTTGGCATTAACAAACTTTTATTCCCAGAAAGCAATGCTTTGTTAACCCAGGAAGTTCCTTTTTATTTATTTTTGTTAAATTAACCAAACTTATTTCACTCAAAATGCTATATTTTTGTATCTTAAAAACTAATAGTTCGACAGCATGACTGTGAGCATTTAAAAGGTTTTAGCCGATTAAAAATCGTATTGATTTGGTACCAGTAGCGCGATCTATGCGTCAGACTACGAACTTTGTAGCCAACATATTACAAGTATAACCACTAAGATAACATATTTTTTATTGTTATAGATATCGTAACAAATTTTGGTATTTTTAAGTATCCAGATTACGAATTTATTCAAAAAGTATTGAATTTGCTTTAGTTTTTATCGGCTTATCGGCTTTTAGAATACAACGTTGCTATTAGCCTCGAAAATGTGATATGCTGAAAATTATGCGGAAGTTTTACTAAAAATCAAACATGAAGATGTCTAAACTTGCAGTATATAAAATGTTTGGTTTCTCCCACTGAAAATATCTTTATTCAATTCACAAGTAGCTGACATGTCATTAGAAATTTGTACAGTCTAACAATGGACATGAATGGGAGGATAAGATATCTATGCAAAGTTGCTTCAAAAGCACTCAGTGATTTAATACTTGACCACGTTAGGAATGTTAAATCTGCCATTGTAAATCAGGAAGGATATTTTCCCAGTTACATTTGAAGCAAATAAGTAATCATAAGGCTCCAAATTATGAAGAGTTATATGAAATATGCTGACAAACTTACAAAATCTAGAAACAAATGTGAATATCAAGTTGACCATATCCGCAAAGATTTGTATAAAATTTCGGTGGTTTCATTAGGATCTAAAAGTGATGTATCGTAAACTGAAAGATCGTAAAATGAGAGCAAATTACTGCCGGTTCTTAAAACAATATTGTTTGGAAAGTTATAAAGTAAATGCTCATAAATTGCGTTTTATTGAAACATATATTATAATATCTGTTACGCTGTGTAATAAGTCCTTTATTCAGCATTTAAATGCCTTCTGAACAAATTTTATATTTTGCTGTGTTTCTGTGCCGTGTTCTATTTATGACAATCGAACAGTTAACAGTCAAGTCAATATTTCACGCAAATTTACGTATACGCCCTGCGTACTAAAACAAATGACAGGAGTATAATTTTGTATGTACGTCTAAGGGGAGCAACGTAAATTGAAAAGACTCGTTAAAAATTATGTTTGCTTAAACAAGTTTCACATGATTTTATTGATATATCATATTCGTTTAATGGGGAAACGGTTATTACACACCAAGAATTGAACAGGCGGTAAGTTTTGATAAGGTTTATATGTTCATGCTTAATTTTCCATATCCAAAGGCAATATAATGTGGAAACCTTGCACTTTGGCGAGTTATTAGAAAAAACTTCAAAATAACAATTTTTTGCATCGAATTATTTGGAAAAAATATTGCGACGATAGTATTTTGTATAAAGTATTACTATATATTTTCACATAATTTTATTTATATCAGTTTAAAAATATGTTTGATGGTTCTGAAAATTATTATGCAACGTTAAAAAAGTAATTTGAAAGTTCACAACAACATTCTTGAATTATGTATATAATTTGTAAGCGTACTATGATAGCATATTTCTCTCCTTTTGCATGAATTTATGAATTTTTAACTATTTCTCTACCAAGCATCATAAAACGCTTCCGTAGTTTTATGTATAGTAAAATGATGAAGAATCTCATGAAAAAGCAATCAGCGTTTGCGAATGAAAAACAGAAAAGTTATTCAGAAATACATAACTATGAGTTTATATATTTGGTTGGATATAGATGTACTTATGTGTGTATGTGTGTATTTCGAGGCTGACGTTGTTGTTGGGGTTAATGCTGGTTCCGAGATAGATGAAGTTATTCAAGACTCCAAAGTTATGGCTGTCAACAGTGACGTGTGAGCGAATGCGACGACTGTTTGTTTGATGACAGCAGACATTTTGTCTTGCTCTTCTTCACTACCAGACCAATTTACATCGCTTCTTTTCTCAAATTGAAGAAAGCAGAACTTACGGCAGAGTTGTTTTGTCCAATGACGATGTTATCCGCGTAAGCCTACAGTTGCACGCTCTTGCCGAAGATTTTACCTTCTCTATTCAGTTCTCCCCCTTGAATTATATTCTCCAGAATTCACATAAAAGGCAGTCGCCTTATCTGAAACCTCGTTCGGTATCGGACGGCTCGGAGAGGTGCTTCCTGATCCCTACGGAGCCTTTGGTATTGCTCAACGTCAGTTTACACAGCCGTATCAGTTTTGCGGGGATACCAAATTCAGACATAGCGGCAAAAAGGCAGCTCTTTTTCGTGCTGTCAAAAGCAGTTTTGAAATATACTTTCGCTGTCATTCAGGACACTGGAGAAGTTTTTCCCCCATAATTTCAATATGCTCTGCGCATAAGTCACTAGATCACCTCTGGGGGTTCTACAAGACTATGCTTTTCGAAGAATATTTGATCATCGCGCCTATTGACTTGCAGCTCTTCCACGCAAATGCATCTCGCTTCCCTCTTCAACTCTATCATATAATGCAACTAAAACTAATACTCAGAGACATCGTACAATCAATACTCCATCAGCGACTAAAATGGAATTCAAAGCAGTTGCATGACATCTAATGCGTACACTCAGTTTCAATATTTATATAACAAGTCAATCAAAGTCACAAAGCACAATTCCTCAGTCACTGGCTTTCAATCAGAGTTGATCAGGAAGTGCATTTAAACTGCATACACACTCGCAAATTTGCATGTGTCCACAAATATTGGTTTGTATTTTTCAAAAGTATTTGCAGCTCGGATGAGAAAGTATGCTCACTTTATTTACTTGCACGTGGGTACTCACATGAACACACGCATGCAAATATGCAGCCATGAAATGTAAAAAAATACATGCAACTAAAAGTCGATTCATTCCGTTAGGGAGTTATTTCAGCAACTATGTGTTTTCTGGTGAAGAAGAGACAACTCTATGTGCCGGAATTCCAAAAAGCGTGGCTTTAGAATGCATTGCTATCATGGAAGTTGTATGCTGATTCAGTGATATATATATTTCTAGGTCATAAATATTGAAATATATGGGAATAAGTACTGAAAACTATTGCTACCGCTCTTCTCACCGCTCTTGTTATGTGTAAATAAATTGCTCTGAAAGTTATATTTACGACTTTGGCTTATTGAATTGATAGAAGAAAAATATTGAAAACTATGAAGCACAAATTTAAATTGAAACTTTCTTCATCTGAACTTATAAACTCATTACTAATTCTCCTTTCTTTATATTAGATAAAAATGAACGAGTCTAGTGAGAACATGGACCTATTGGTTTTCAACTCAACTGCATTTTGGTTGAAGTTTTGAAATTCGGTATACATATTATGGTAATCAACTGAACACGCTAACGAAAATTTCTGTTTAAGTGTGGTCAAGCTTCAACTTGTTTGTGGTATTATGGTTTTCAATTTTGTGATAGGGAGTTTGACTAAAGTAGTAGTTTTTAACATTACTATTATATGGCAACTTGAGTGCAGGTCCGATTTCATCCATTTTCACGCTGTTGGGGTTCTTATAAAATTTGTGCTAAGCAAATCTGGTTGTGATAGCTTTAATGGCTTAGGCGATCTGTACATTAAAGTTTTAGAGGATGGCGCCATGGTAATTTTTTTAAATTTGTTGCCCACATGTGCCCTTTGCTGCTTTATATCTTAATTTAAGTTTAGGGATGGCATTTTATACCTTTTTGATTAATGGCGTTTGGTGGGCATGGCAGTCATTCGATCTACGAACTAGTCCTCACTTATTGCCAATAAATGTTAGCGCTAAGTTTCATTAATTATTACGCATGTTACGGCTTGCACAAACAGGCAGACGGCGAACGTTCCTTTGTATATATGTACGTATATAACCCTATATCTATTTCGATTATGTTTTGGTGATACAAACAACCGTTGGATGAACAAAACTATTATACTCTGTAGCAACAGGTTTTAAGAGTAAAAAATAGCAAAATTTTTCATATTTCTGATAAAACAAAGAATTTGTTTGCATAAACTTTCACTCTCAATATTAGTTTATTTCTTCCAGTAATAACTTCAGCTATTGTCAGCTTTTATTGTTTTTGATGTGCATTTAAGCTCACAAAAGCAATCGCAGACCCTTCGTCCACAACTGTATCTGCACCATTTACGCTCTTTGTCAACGCATGAAACTTGAATAAAGGGACAATTTATGCATAAGTTGCGTCAGTTCCTTTTCTCTCTTTCTTCTCTGGGAAGCATCTTGCGCTTTGCCAGAAGTTGAACACACAGCTGTCGAACAAATGATTGATTGGTGCATGCGCCGTTATGGACATTTAAATTTGTTGACCTATTTTAACATACTATTGGCTTGTTTACTATGCCTCTTTGTTTTCTCCATTTGCTAAGACATTACAATTTGGTTAAGTATTAGCTGTGGAAGGGTTTGACCTCACGACATGCTTTCGGAACTGGCTAATAAAGTACTTAGGCTTAGTATATGGGCAATTTACTTCAAAAACAAACGGACTAGTTAGCAGACCGACAGACACGCGGGTATAGATAAATCGACTCTGCTCGTCATGCTGATCATTTATGGATATACATATTTTATGTGGTCTTCGACGTCTCCTTCTCGGTGTTACAAACTTGGCAAACTTAATATATCCTGTTTAGGGTAAAAAAAGGATCTCAAAATAGGGTTTCACATCCCTAACTGTGATCTTTTGTTGAGTTATTATGGGTAAAGCATTTACATCTGGCAAATGCAAAATAATTGAAAGACTTAAAATAATCTGTTTAACTTAAACTTAACTTTTAGCTTAAAGTCCAAATAAGACTGTGTACATAGCACGAACACATAAATACATAAATATATATATATACATATATATATATACTAACAGCTGCAATGCGCTAATAATAAAATTTTATTTCACATTTGAATTGATTTTTTATGCGCGTGCCCAGCACTTCTTATGCACTGCTCGTGCACTAGTTCTCACACATGCATACATTAAGTTCACACGTAAAAATCTACATATGTACACACGTTCACTTTTACTAATTTAATAGACGCAATATTGTGAATTGGATTGAAAGAGCTTATGCCACACACGAATTCAACACCCACAAAGGCATAACCAAACTTTTACTGGCACGTTTATATAGAGCAAATTTACAACAACAACTAAAAGTGACCCAGTGTGGCAATAAAATTTGCTTTATGAAAAAGTAAGGAAACCGAACATCTTTTACTCTCGCAATTTGAAATTATCAAAGCCGGGGAAATACTTTCAGGTGTTTGCTAATATTAAAATTCGCAGATTTATTTCATAAATTTTCGACATAAAAGTATGGTATGTCGTAATACATGTTCTCTCAATTTTGCTAAGGTATCTTTCATTTTGACCGATATACGGAATTAAGCCAACTGAAAATTCGAAGGGTCATCCATTTCGAGGTTAACTACTTTTTTAAAGAAAACACACAGAAAACTTCAAATTTAATGAGTGTGTTTATTATCATTCTAAAGAACACTCTTTGGTTTTTATTTTTTGGAGATTATCTCCTTCAAATATTGACCGCAGCAACGTCTCAGATGACCCATCCGTTGAGTACAATTTTGGATGACTCGTTACATATTCCCACAACAAGTTTAACGGTGTTATCACACGATCTTAATGGCTATTCAACCGGCCAACAGACATTATTGCTCACCGCAGTGTTCTCTCAATAAATCCATTGATAGATGCGATGTGTGGGAAATGGCGCCGTCTTATTGAAACCAAATGTCGCCAATATCATGAGCTTCAATTTCAGGTATTAAATAGTCAGTTATCATAGCGCGAGAACGACCGCCATTGATGGTTACGTTCTTACCGGTATCATTTTGGAAGAAATATTGAATAATAAAATAATATAATGAAAAAACTATTATTTTTTTAGGTTAAAATGTCAGCAAATGTGGCAATTGTGCTTTCACAAATACCCATTGAGCCAGTGGGCCTAATCACTAAACAAAATTTGGCTAGAAAAAGTCAGATCTTCTTGGAGTTTTTCAAGAACCCATGAGAGGGTCGACCTGCTTCAGTTCTTGCACAAGCTTTATTTTGTACGCTCCTTGTTTAAAATTTCGACAGAAAATGCACCAAGTCGTTCCATATGTCAATCTCAGTTGCTACTAACAGCTGCGACTGCTATATTCTCCTCACTGCGTACTGAACGTAATCTGTCCAGTCAAATTTTATCCAAAAATGAAAGCTGGGTCTCAATATGGGTGATTATGTTGCGAATAGTATGCTTAGTAGGCCGTTTATGTTGACCATAAGTTAAATTAAATTCGCGATGCACATACCTCAGACGAAAAGCCAAACAATACTGAACAAAAGTAAGATGATAGCTAAACGCGACTCACGCGTGATCTATCAAAAACTGGCTATTTAAAAAAATACCTCTACTTCCGTTATTTGAAATATGCAGTTTAAGCCTATTAGGCGGCCATGCACAGATTTAAAAAATAAATTAAAAAAAAAAAATAAATAATTAATTCAATTTAGCCTCTTCATCTACGTACACATATGAAAGAAGTAAGAAACTCTGTATTTGGCCCTTCCTTTGACCATTCGCCCATTCTTGTAAAATGTAGGGTAGGATGTTCACACACATATGTATATACTCTAATTCATCCATTCCCATGTGACTGTGGTTAGTCTTTTATACACAGCAATGCCACTAATTTCCTGTTTTTATTTTCTACTGTTTGCATGCGCCTTGTTATTTACTTCCTTACTTTGAGCAGGCAAATATTTTTACCTTGCCATGCATTTTAATTTACGTACGTCCCCGTTGTACAGTTAAATGTGAACTGTACTCTCTCATGAGCACTTTGTAAGGCTTTCGCTTAATAATGATTCATAGCAAGCACTTTTGTAAGCACTTTTGTACTTTAGAGATATGTTTACACACATTTATACTTACTTACTTATATTAGGTTCATATTCAAGTAATATTCATTATATAAAGTAATTAATAGCTACATGCAAACAAACTGATGAATATAAATTCATAAATGCATTTGTGTAGAGTGCCTAGTTTATTTAAACCTTGCTTTCTAATGGTGGTTTCTAATTGCATTACTATATTATAATGCAAACACCTGTTTGCGGTCGCGTGCTTCGCTTTAGTATTTGTAATTGGTATAAAATTGTATTTTTGATATACATATGTACATGGTTACTTATTCACAAGTAAATAAATGATCAGTAAGCACGAGAGCTATTAGCAATACCGTAGGGTATTACGCTACGTGGCCTATTTTGTCACAGTTTAATTTGTGGTATTGTAAGTGCTTTAAATAATGGCAAAGCTTTTTTTAACAAGAAAAAAACATTAACTTTTAATGAAAATGCAATTATAATGTTAGGATAATGCTTAATAATTTTAATAAAAAAAATAAAAATTAATTATACTTTAATAATCAATAAAATATTTTATAAAGCGGTGTTGCAGAGGAATAAATATTTTGGTTTATCGTATGTACTATATATTCGTATCATTTTAATAATCGCATTTCACTCTTCTTATTGCTTGATTTTGATGAGGGTCGTCGGACACAGACCGCATGACGGAGACAATGATTTTTCACAAATATATTGAATGAAAAATGCGTATAAAAATATAATATTACAACCACAATCCATCTCAGTTTTGGCACATATCCACAGACGAGTACACTACATGATGACTGTGCCAAAACTTGAAACTTAAAAAATTTAACGCATATCATCAGACTAATGATGATATTTATCTTCAAAAATATTACATTTTTTTATTATTTTTTAATACCGTGTATAGTATATATGTACATATATAAATTTTTTTCTCAATCCGGTATTTGGAATTACCAAATAATAAAAAAAAATAACACACGTCTTAAATAAATTAGTCATTAATGCAGTATTTTCAAGCCCTGTGAATACTTAGACATTTTTGTAATGACTAATTGAGCTATCCCTGACAAAGCTGTTCATCATGCGTATGAACCCTCAAGTAGTAGATATCCTGTTTTCACCATATGAATTTTGCTTTCATCTTTTAGTTAACAATATAAATTTAAAATAGGTATATGTATACTAAATTTGATTGAAGTAAAATTGGTTGTACTCTGAAGCATTCCTTATACCATTTTTCTGTAGGTAAAACAAAAATAAACATATATTTTTCATAGTAAATATATTATATATAATTAAAATGGAGCACGTCAGCTCTCGCGATAGAAGCATGCTCAGTATTAGCTTATCGAAAAGGAAGCACCGCCCTCTGGTGAATGAGCAGCAGTTATCCGCAGCTGACACTCGAATAATTTTACTTACCTGCCAGCTGACGATATTATGACGCCATAAGCTTTTCTCCATGACTTGAGACATTAGCTGCATAATAACACGGCGTATACTTAACCTTATCGCTGTGCTCGTGAGTACAGTTGCATACTTAGCGCTGTTTTAAATACCTTCCTTTTATATATTTGTTTTTTTTTATCCAGTAAATTTATATTACAAAATTTTATTAAGTAAATTATATGAATCAAACTAAAGACAAACGAAATTGCGTTGTGGAATTTATTAATCAAATAATATTATAACAAGCAAGGAAAGGCGAAGTTCTGGTGCAAACGAACACTTTATACACTTGCACCTTGCAAGCATCAAAGCCAGGGAATAGCTTAAGGAGCCAGCCGTTAAGCAGAGGAAAGGAATCTAAGTAATTACATATACAGTTGAACTTCCCTAGCTCGAATTACCATAATAAAAAAAACATTCGAATTAGAGAGACTTTAGGAGGAAATTTGTATGAAATTTGACTACTATTGCCAATTCAACAATTTGATATATGAAATTCAATTATAATAGTTCTTATACTATAAAACGGCCAAAATTAATAAAATATATGTGTATGTATTTATACTATATTTATATGAGTCATACATATTCGACAAAAGATTTTTTAGAATAACGAAAATCATTATAGTTATATATGTAGTATAAGAAATTTGGGGTAGTATCGGTCCGATTTTATCTATTCTTGCCAATATCGCATACTGTTAACATTGTGTGTAACACTGTATCAAATAATAAAAATTAATAACAAGAAATTCTCCCTGAAACTTAGTAAGGTATATACTTCACATACCATCACCAAACATATGTAGTAAAGTCAACCGGGTATTATATGTTTCTTATATGGTGGCTGGGTCAAGTTTTCGCCTAATTGTATTCATTTTTGGCACAAAGATACACTGTTATAGGGAAAACACGATATGTAATTTTCATTGAGATAACTCACATACTGTCCGATTCACCCAGAATGAGTCACTTCATCATCAGAAATTGTCCACACCCAACTAAAACTGTTCAAGCCCCTGTGTACTAAATATGTGAACTCGAATATCTATTGTTGACTTTTGACCAATACTCATTTTCTAAATTTCAAAAAAGAACCTAGTAGCAATTGTTCAACTAATAATTGTTTTTTGTTTACTTATGTCCTTAACTACGCATCGTTCAAAACACGCAAAAGGATATACGTTAAAATAATTGTGACGCAATGCGCCTTGAGTGCAATGTAATTAGAGACTTTTCGTATTAAAAATATGAACGGAATGCAATTCTTATACTATAAAATGACTAAAACCATAAAACGGCAGACCCTACTGGAAGGGTTCCAGTTTAGTTGTTTAGTTATGAACACCTTTGTGTTCATACTCCCATTAGAAGTTAGTAGTGAAAGCCAAATTTATACATATGTATGTTTGGACCAGCCGTTCAATAGACACTTTATTAAATTAAAAAAAAAATTAAATGCGCCAATATAAAAAATAATAAATAAAATTACAAAAATTTTTTGTAAGGCAAAAATACCGAAAAACTAGATAAATGACGACTTAAGGGGCTATACTAGTGCAACCCATGAAAAATTAAGCGATTTTCGTAAATTTTTTAAAAAGAAAGTACTCGATCGAATTATTCGAAACTCTCTGGACATAATAAAGTATATTTTGAGCTATATTTAAAATTTTTTTTCACAAAATATTGAAAAATAAAACAATTATGTGCTGTCTTTCAGAGGAGTTCCCCAACTGCCGAATGATTAGCTGAAAAAAAATTCAAAAAGGTTATTTAAGTTGATGGTATTTCCTATACAATGACCTAAGAGTTTAAAAAATATCAAAAATTAACAAAATGGCGTAGTTCTGAAAAAAGTTGGTTTTTGGTAAAAATGGTCATATTTTTAAAGCCAAATCGACAATTTTCAAAAATTAAAATGATCGTAGGTCATTGTATAGTAAATAGATTCGATAATACTCCGTTTCAATTTCAAGTCGATCGGTCAATTTCTCGTTGATTTATGATGTCAACAATTTTGAAAAATGTAGTTTCGAGAAAAACGCGTTTAAAGTTTCCACTATCCGATTTATAGCTGCGAGCTGTCGCTCTTTAAAACTCTGGTATTCAAGAAATATTCAAGATACGACCTTGCCGATTTCATAAGATACTTTTTAAAATATAAACTAAAGGAAAACAAAAAAAATCAATTCTTTGAAATTGTCACACTGGTATAGCCCCTTAAGGGATACAAAATTTTCAACAACTTTCGTACCGAATGATGATGGTTTACTAGTTTATATTTCTCGTATATAATAGTAACAAGTAAATTAATTTTGCTGTGAAAATTAAATACAAAGAGGAATTTTATCTAGAACACATAGAAACTTTAACTTTTTTTATATCGAAAATCTTACCGAAAGTGAGCAGTTATGCACAAACAATTCAGAGAAATGTATATCCGAAGGAATTGAATTAGATTTTGAACTCACAAAGCTGAATTAATAAATGGTTCGCGGCTTGGTATTGTAGACAAAATTAAATACAATTGAGCACAGTACAAACTGAAATTACACACTAAACATGTTATTTGGAGAAACAATTATTTTCAGCTGCAAAGAGGGTGAGAAAAAAATTAATTTAAAAGCAAAGTAAATAGCTTTCGTCCAATAAATTGACATCATCAAACACAATTTAGTGAATTCGTTGTTGATTAAATTTATATTTGAACGTTAAAGACTTAAAAATCTTTTCATGCCTAACTCAATAGTGTGCCATGTTACCCAACAACAAACCTAACAAATATATCATTCGAAAAGTCTAAGATGTTATTGTTAACGTTAACAAGATTTTTGTCGCCAGTGGGAGTTATGTGACGAAAATCATGTACTGCTTATGTCTTACACACACTTCCTCCCAAGCGGCGATTTCACTTGTTCGCTTTTTTTTTAACCTTTTATAAAAACAACAATGCTAAGATATTAAAATAAATGTGGATACCGCCTTAGGTGGATACTTCTGAGCGCACAATCTTTCCAACCAGAAAAAAAAACAATAAATTGACGATGGTCACTAACTTAAGCTACCTAAATGTATTAGCAAAAACCTCGGCGTAGACAATCCCAAATGTAACAGTAAAATCCTGCTTTTAAACTGAATCTACAGGGAAAGGACAACAAAGTGCCAGCATGTGTGTCTGGTACACATTTATTTGTTTGTATGTGAATGAGTGTAGGCGATTTATTTGTGTGCGAACTACTACATGGTCAATAGATATTTGTCACAACTGAAATTTGTGGCAAAACCAAACTGCGATTAAAAAACAAAAAATCGTGCAATGTGATGAGCAGGCAAACATTAAAGCAAATTTTAAACTAAATTCATTCGGATGAGCGTATTTCAAAATAAATGCTATTTAAAAGTGTGTACAGCGGTTAATAATGTTTTTATCATTTATTTATTTTCTCAAATCTATGAATGTATATTCCTACAGATTGTTAGAAAATTATGACTTAAATTAGAATTTTAAAATAATAAAAATATATTAAACAAATAGATAACTTAGCAAAAAAACCTGGACACCGCTTACGCGATTATAACCGAGTTAACAACAGCGCGCAGGTCGCTTCTTCTTTTCTCTACGTGGTTGTTAATTTTCCAGGTCTAAAGCCACACTGATAAGGTCCAATCAGTTTGTTGACGGTGGGCTTTAATCTTTCACACAATACGCTCGATAGAACCTTATACGAAATTGAGGATACTTATTCCACGGTAGCTGGCGCAGATTGTGGGGTCTCCTTTTTTATGGATTGGGCATAGCACACTTAAATTCCAATCGTTGGGCTTGCTTTCATCCGACCATATTTTACAAATAAGTTGATGCATGTTTCTTATCAGCTCTTCGCTGGTGTAGTTGAATATCTCAACTGCCAATACATCGGCTCCCGCCGCTTTGTTGTTCTTCAGATGGGTAATTGCTATTCGAACTTCTGCATGGTCGGGCAATAGAAAGTCTGCTCCGCCGTCATCGATTGGGAAATCGGGTTCGTCTTCTTATGTTATGCTTTCACTGCCATTCAGCAGGCTGGAGAAGTGTTCCCTCCATAATGTTATTATGCTCGGGGCATCGGTTGCCAGATCACCTCTGGGGGTTCTACAAGAATATGAAACCTTCTGTTACTGTTAAACGCCACATCTTTTCGCAGAATTACTCATGCCAGCCAGCTTGTCAAGCTCGTCATACTCACGATTTCGTTTTCGTAGGAAGCCCTAGATTGAGAAAAATCGAGTAGAACTCTCTCAGCAAAAAAAAGAAAGGACAAGCAAAGTTATGAATAAAAGGCGCATCAACTAGTTCGCAGTGCTTCTTTTCCCCTTTCTTTAAAAAAAAAATTAAAAGGGACCAACTTGAAGCCAGAACGCCATACTGAAAAAGAAAAAAACGGCATTAAAAAAGATGTGAATATACCTTACTTAAAATTTACCCTCCTAAGTCTAGTATTATTTTTGATTAGTTTATAACATAAAAGATGTTGTACGACAACTGGATTGTTTGACATTTGTAACAACAGCCTCAGCATACTATATATATACAGGAGCGGGATAATCCACACTGTTGGACGGAGAAGCATTTGTACCAACAACAGTGGCAGTAGTGAGAGTGGAGCTGGCAACAAATGAAGCGGCAGAAAAAGCATTCGATACTGATGCAGAGTTTGCCGTTGTCGGCAATTTTAACTATTCATTGCGTTTTTGGCTTTAAATTCGTTCACAATCGCGGCTCGATGCGATGGTGCATTCAGCTTTATCAAGACGAGTCGAGCAAGAACGCCTTTCCTACCCAAAATATCCACCAAAATCGTTCGATCGATCTCGCGAGAGATGTGGTGCACTCTTGTCATTTCTCTCAAATTTGCCTGATGATTTTAAAGCACCATATCTTTCACTTTCTTACTATTTTCATCAGATGAAGAGGCATGTCTTCAACGATCTCTCAACCGTCTTTGAAGGCTTTTTATCTGACTCGCACATATGTATACTTCAAAATATTCACATTTGCAATGACCACCATTAACTCTTGGCACTTATTGGCATTTATTAACCTATATATAGAATTTAGAAAATTCTTTCATGAAACATCTTGAAAGAATATAACACCTTATTTACAAATACTTTTATACAATTTTACTGAGATCAATTTTAAAAACGAGTCATGTAATCAGTGCTTTATCATTGGCTAAGTCGAGGTTCTACAGAACTGCATGACGTCTGTTTGTGCACACACACTTTCTTTATTTATACGAGTATCATAAGTCAATCGAAGTTAGCATTCACTAAGCGCAATAGCTCAGTCAATAGCTTTCCAACAGAGTTGATCAGAAAAAGCATTTGAGCTCCACATACATGGGCAACTATCGGTATGTATTTTTGTAAGTGTTTGCGGTTCGGATGTGAAAGTGTGTTCCCTTTATTTGTTTACACATGCCAATTCAAATTCCACGAAATTGTAAACGAAATGCAATCAGCAAAAACTTGATTCAATCCGTTGGGAACTTATTTCTACAAATATACTAGTGAAGTAGGTTCAACGCCAAGAGATCGAATTAAGAGCAGAAAAGTGTTTTTAGAAAGCCTTGATGTTATTGGTACTTTATGCTCATTCAAGTCTGTATACTCTATAAAGGTGTACGAGTATGTTTATAGTAGAAATTCTCTCACTTACATTTAAAATTTCTAAGTAACAAATATGCTTTATACATTACTCATATTAGTAAACGTAAATCAATTGAATAGAAAGTTCATTTTAAGATTTTGGTACATAAAGACTGAAGACTAGACCCCTATAACTAACAGGGCTTATGTACCTGAAGGTACTACACTGGCTTTGGTCCTGGTAAGTTGCAAGAGTTACGCGAACTTTGCTTTTCTTCCCTTGTTTTCAATTGACTTTAAGGCTCTTTGAGGGTTTATTGTTGCTGGCACCTTTTCGATTACCAAACTTATATCAAAAACTAAAAACTTACCTGGAGCGATGCAAATAAAATTGCCTTTATGATCAAATAAATACACGTGACTGGATGCAAAGCTACAAACAGTATGACATTGCTACGCAAAAAAGATGCAAATTGAGAACATAAGTTCAGTGACTACGAGGGCTGCTATATATATTTCTGGCCTAATAATGAAAATAGGCATATTTATCACAAAAATGTTTTTTTTTTCGTTGGATTTGACTCGTCTTGAAAGACCCACACGGTCGATTGCTGTTTTGTTTCGGGTTTTCATACGCATAGATTCATGATTCGTCAACTGTGACGATCTTATAAACGTCTTTTGGAGCACCGCGATCGTATTTTTTTCAGCATTTCTTTACACCAATCCACACGAGCCTTTTTTTGAGCGATTGTCAAATTGTGCGGGATCCAACGAGAACAAACCTTTTTTACGGCCAGGTGTTCATGCAATGTCGAATGTATGCTGGTGGGAGAAATGCATAGACATGCCTCTATCTGAAGGTCACGTACGGCGTCGAATGTTTTCTGGCACAACGGCTGTTTTTGAACGACCTTCACGGAATTCGCCTTTGAGCGAGCGTCGGCCACAATTGAATTCGTTGTACCAGTTTTTTCACAGTGCTATAGGATGGTGCTTCATAGCCATACAAAGATTTTATTTCATCGATACACTCTTGTCGTGATAATCCACGTCGAAAGTTGTGAAAAATGATCGCATGAAAATGTGTCACGAGTTAAAGGGGGTTATTCTAGTCTAGAAATGCTATTTAACGACATTTTTTAAAGTCCAATAAAAAAAACCTAAGAACATTTTTACTATCCAATTTTTTATCAGATATTTATTGATATTTTAAGAATACAAAAAAAAAAAATAAAAATAAAAATTTTTTGATAATTTGATTAATTGCGGCGGGGTGGCGTGGCGTGGCGGGGGTTGAAAATAAGGGTGTGCCCTTCCTGACACGATTCCAACACTTTGGGTGATCAGAAAGAAAAGAAAAAAAAAATTTTAATCAGTACAAATGCCGCTATCGTCTGAACTAGGATAAATAAAAATAAAAGTTTTCAGTAAATGGCGACTGTTTGAATTTTTTGCCCATTTTTTGGCAAAGATCAAAATTTTTTAAAAATAGTAAAAATCAAAATTTTTTAATAATGCTAGTTCCAACCATAGAGAGATATATATAGAGAAGGCCCACACCAAATTTCAAGTTAATCGGTTCATTAGAACTAGAGAAATCATGTCAGAAGTGTTGAAAATAGTAGTTTCGAGTATAACGCGATTAAAGTTTTACGTTATACGATATTCGCTCAACCGTTGTACGATATTCGCACGCTAAAATGGCTATAACTTTGAAACTAATTTGAGTTTTGTTAAATCCTTTTAGGGAGATATTTTTGAATATCAAAACTATCGAAATGTGAAAAAAAATTTTTTTTCGATTTTTTCAAATTTGTAGACTAGAATACCCCCTTAATTCCATTTTTTTGGCCGAGATGAATTTTTTGTCATGTCAGATTGCACCTGGCAAGCACTTAGTATTGCCTTAGGTCCAGAAATTATATATAGAACCCTATGTACATGATATAAACTTTTTAAAGAAGTAAATTAACAGAAGGATAGTAAATATATTATATCTTGCATGAAAATTAATAAGCCAAAAGACCTTAGAACCCTGATTTTGTTATTTTATTTATT